>NC_056732.1:580067842-580080996 GCF_019279795.1 Protopterus annectens
TAGAAAGCGTTCTACATGGCCCACCCCAAAAATAAGAGTATTTCCTCCAGGAACAAGGATGTCATAACATCCCTGTACTCCTCCCTTATCAGACCTGTTGACGAGTACAGTGCCCCCTTTGGCATGTACTTTGCCAAGCACATGCAGCAGCTGGGGAGACCACAGAGGTTCCTGACCAGGAAAATCCATGGTCTCAAACACCAACACCTATCCTACATAAATAGTCTAAAAGCCCTGTTCCTCTACTCAGTCTTGTACAGATTGCTCAGAGGTGACCTGTGTCTGGCATACAAGGCCATCTCAGACCCAGCCTTGATGGAGTTACTGTTTATCCGCAAGTCATATTCCACTAGCACAGCTCGCAAACAAGGTTTTAACCTGGTCTGTGAAATTAATAGAACTTGGTGGGATAGATTTGTCCCAAAGACTCTCACATCTGTGGAATAGACTCCCTTTCCATGTCAGAGTACCTCACTAGCCCTCTTTAAGAGGAACCTGGATGGGAAATGGAAAATACACCCGTGGGATCCCATCTGTGTCCCTGCTGGACAGCGGAAACAGGTGCTGTCTTTGTGGGGACATGGAGAAATTTTTGCTTTGTGGCTTATAAGGGCCTCCAGGCTAATAGTCTAGTATCATCCTATGAACGTGTGAAGTATTGCACTTCCCTCCACATTGTAATAATTGGCTTTTAGAGAAATGAGATTTTTTTATCTAGGATTAACTGTCATTTTTATTTACCTTGGTAATAGTTATTCCTTTTAAGGGCTTCCTGTGAAACTGCAGACAAGGTCTGAGGGATGCTAAGGACTGTGCATTATGGGTAGGGAAGGAGCTTGAGTTTCTTAAAGGCCACAGGCTGGTGTAACAGCTGAGTCAGAGCCGAGGGTTGGATCTGGACCCATAGGTTGAAGATGAATGAAAATGGACAACACAGATGGAACGTTATGTTAAGTACATAACAGTAAGTTATGTACTCACCATAACGTTAGATGTATGTAGTCCATCTCGCCTCACATTCTTCACCTGTGGGTTCCGAGCCGAATGTCTGCTGCGACTCGGCCTATTTACTAGCTCGAAAGTCTTTGATTGGCTGGGCTAATATGGTATCCCACAATACACTGCTCCACATCCCCAGATCTAGTTTGCTGCCAACAGAAGTATAGTATCCATTGCCCAAAAACACACACACACAACAGCGAGGTCCAACAAATTATCCAAAGGGACACTGTAATATCAGAAGTACAAGGTGATCCTCCAAATCCTCCAGGCGTGGGGGATGGTGGGGGGGTAATGAAGAATGTGAGGCGAGATGGACTATATACATGTAACGTTATCTCTCCAACATTCTTCACCTGTGGGACAGCGTCGCTAACACCTACAATCCTGGGTGGCTCAATGGAAAATGCTCCTGAGCACTGTGGAGCCAAACGATGATCTGCCCCTGGACACCACATCTAATTTGTAATGGGAAACAAACGTGTGAGGAGAAGCCCATGTTGCAGCCGCACATATATTATCCATTGATAACCTAGCCTGAAAGGCTGTGGAAGTGGAAACTGCTCTGGTAGAGTGTGCTCTGACTGGAAAGGGCAGGCTCTTTCCCCCTGCCTGATAAATAAAGGAGATGCAACCAGCTATCCACATAGAGATGGTGACCTTGGAAACCGCAGACCCCAAGCGATTCTCTGAGAATGAAACGAAGAGCTCGTCTGACTTCCTCCAATCTTTAGTCCTGTGTAGATAAAAGCGTAGTTGCCTATGAACATCCAGCAGATGAAACTGGTACTCTGCCTTATTGGAGAAGCTGAGGAAGAAGACCAGCAGTTCAGTGGACTGATTAATATTAGATAAGGAAGCCACTTTGGGAAGAAAGGACGGATTTGGTCTGAGAGACTCTATCTTTATGGAATATCAAATATGGGGGCTTGATTGATAGGGCCTAGAGTTCTGAGACTCGTCTAGCCGATGTGATAGCTATCAAAAAGGCAGATTTCCATGTAAGAAATTTTAAATCACAGGAAGCCGCAGGCTCGAAGGGTGGGCGAGTGAGAGCCTGCAGAACAAAATTGAGGTCCCAGGGCATAACAGGTTGAGATACAGGGGGGCGAAGGAGAAGAGTGCCTTTCAGGAATGCTTTACACAGCCTGTGTGCCATTAAGCTAGGT
The DNA here is from genome assembly GCF_019279795.1 of Protopterus annectens. Lineage (NCBI taxonomy): Eukaryota > Metazoa > Chordata > Ceratodontiformes > Protopteridae > Protopterus > Protopterus annectens. The sequence goes on from NC_056732.1 coordinate 580,070,011, forward strand.
TCATAAGCCACATGAAAATTTGAAATCGCCGCCAGCTGAACTTTGATGGTGGCTGAGGCAGACCCTTGGTAGAATAAATGAGACAGAAATTCCAAAACAGAATCAATGGGGGCTGTGTAGGGGTCAATACCTTTGGAGTGGGCCCATATCGAAAACCTTTTCCACTTGCTAGAGTAGATCTTCCTAGTGGATGGTTTATGAGAGGACGAAAGAATATGGACCATATCTGCAGAAAAATCGTGACACCTGACTACGGATGGAACTGGAGCAGCCAGGAGTGGAGCTGTCCCAACATATGTGTCAGCAAGTCTGGACGAGGGTCCAGAGTCCAAGGAGCATCCACAATGTAAGGTTGAAGGAAGGGGAACCATACTTGTCGAGGCCAGTGTGGCGCGATCAGCATCAATCTGCTTCCCAAGGATAGCGCTTTCTGAATCACCCTCGAGATAAGGGGAAACGGAGGGAAAGCATACAGCAGACCCGAGGGCCAATTGTGCGCAAGAGTGTCCCTTGGAGATTCCCCCGGTGGGGGGGATCAGCGAGAAGTAGCTGCTGCATTTCGCATTGAGGGGACTGGCAAACAGATCGCAGCAAGGCTGACCCCATTTGCTGAATATGCTGTCCGCCACCCGGCGGTTCAGGGACCACTCGTAAGGCATGAGGATCGCTCTGCTTAGCCTGTCTGCAATCACATTGGTTTTCCCTGGGATGTGCATTGCCACCAAGGCCCGTTGGGAAGCTATCGCCCAATTCCACACTCTCATGGCTTCTCTGCATAGGGGGTACGACCTGGTTCCTCCTTGCTTGTTGACATACCACACTACTGACATGTTGTCTGAGTGTATCGCAGTAGTCCCCAGAGGGAGGACATCCTGAAGTGCCTGCAACGCTAGGAACACTGCCCTCATCTCCAGGATATTTATGTGCAAGTCTATCTCTTGCTCCTGCCACGTGCCTTGGACCATCCTGCCCAGATAATGCCCCCCTCCAACCCTATCCGGGAGGCGTCCGTGGTCACTGTGGCTACCGGGTTGGGTGGAACAAAGGGTTTCTCTACGTCTAAGTTGTTGGTGCATAGCCACCAACTGAGGTCCTGCTTGCATTTGCCTGTGATTAAGATAGGATGGGATAGCGGTAGTCTTTAGAAAGACCATTGGGAGAATAGGAGCCATTGTAGGATCCTCATATGTAACCTTGCTAACGGGACCATCATGATAGTGGACGTCATTGTCCCCAGTAACTGAAGAACTAGTCTTGCCTTCACACGTGTCAGAGGCATCCTTGTACGAACCTGTCGTTGCAACCCTGTGATCCTCTCCGTAGGTAGGAATGCTCTCAACCGAATAGTGTCCAACTCTGCTCCTATAAATGAGACTCTGTGAGGGTAGCAAGGCAGATTTTTTTCAGTTTATTGTAATGTCTAACTGGTGACAAAGATCGATGGTAGTATCTCTGTTTTGAAGAAGTAGATGCTTGGTGGGGGCGGATAGGAGCCAGTCGTCCAGGTAAGGAAACCCCTGGAATCCTTGACGTCTCAAGTGAGCCGTCTCAAGTGTTTGGTCCTCTTCGCTTTTACTACCACTACCATGCACTTGAACACCCTGGGGGCTGTGGTGAGACCAAAGGGCAGGGCTCGAAACTGGAAATGCCTGGCTCCCAGCCGGAAGCGTAGATGACATCTGGATGCTCTGTCCATTTTGATGTGGTAATAAGCATCCTTCAGGTCGATGGAGCACATCCATACTTCTTTTCCCAACAATGGGAGAATCGATTGCAGCATGACAATCCGGAATTTGGACTTGTGTACGTAATGATTGAGTCGGCTGAGATCCAAAATGGGTCTCGGGTCCCCCGTTCTTTTCGGCACCAAAAAGAATCTCGAGTAAGTCCCTAATCTGATCTCGTCTGGGGGGACTGGTTGGATGACTCCTTTTTCTAGCAGCTGAGAAACTTTTGTTGCTGCCTGACCCCTTTGACTGGGTGGAACGTCTGGCATCCCTTTGACGGAAGGGGGTGTGGAGTGAAATGGGATGGTGTAACCTCCGACAATTATCCCTAATACCCATCTGTCCTGGGTGATGTTGACCCAGGCTTCCGGATACCGGGCAATTCGACCCCTGACTGGCTCCGGAGAAGCACAGCCAGGCACACCCTCAGGAATGAGAGTATGGGGAAACCACGAAAGGAATTGCGGGGGCCCCCTCTGCCTCTGGGGTGACGTCTCCCTGAATACGACCCCCCTCGCATGCCTCGGGGGGGGGGGTCTCACCCTGTGCAGTAGGAAAAAACCTTTGTGATTTTTTTTGAACCACATCTTTCCCCCTCGCTGAGCCTTGGGATAAGGTCTCGACGGGAGGGAAAAATGGACTCCCACGGCAGACAAGGTCTTTCCCTCTTGCTCGCACCTGGTGAGGGTGTCTTTCACCTTGGTCCCGAACAAGGAGGAACCATCAAAGGGGGCATCAGTGAAGGAAGACTTAAAGGCCTCCACAAAGTGACACAGGCATAGCCACGCTTGCCTCATGATGGCCACCCCTGAGCTAGCCACCCTACTAGCTCCCTCGTACGCGTACAGAATCATTCGCATGGACGAGTTAGCGATGGAGTAGAGGACATAGAGCTGAGCGTTGACAGTCTGAGCCACCGCCTCAGGCACGTTACCCGTTAGAGTATCTCCTAACTCCTTAAGGTGATCTCTCTGGTGCTGCGTGAAATGAGACAAATAATTCAGCGACTGCAAGGTAAAGGTCGCTGAAGACAGGGTACGCTTCCCGTACCGATCCATAGTCCTAGACTCCTTGTTAGGAGGATGGACCGAAGAGGAAGACTCAGCAACTTCCTTCTGTGTGGCAGCCGCCACCACCATAGCATCTACCGGGACTCGCTTTGTTAAAAATTCTTTCCCTTGGGGAACAGGTAAAAATTTGTTGGGGTGTTGAGGAACAGGCTCCACGGAGTCGGGAGTCTCCCACACCCTCTGACAAATAAGGTCCAGGAGCTCATCGAAGGGTGGAGACACCCAGGAGGCGGAGGGCTGAGCACCAAAGGCCTTAAGGAATACTGACTCCTCCTCGGAGGGGGATTTGGAGGGCCAGTCTCCTCTTTGTTTCAAGATCACCAGGATATCTGAGAACGAAACGTCCTCAGAGGAAGACTTAGGGGACCCCTCCGATTCCTCGAGGTCAGTATCAGAAGTGAGGGACTAGTCCTGGGAGTCTGTGTGCTTCCTCTTGCACGATTTCTTTCTGGGGGGGTTCCTCAGGTACAGGCTCTGACTGCCCCTCAGAAAGAAGGGGACCACTCGTGGGGGGTATCCTTAGGCCCTGGCACTGTGCTATCCAAGGATAGGTGGCTGTCAGAAGCTCTCGCCGGTGTTGTGGGGGATGGAAGAACTGATCCGAGAGAAGTAGTTGACCTAGCCAGCGTGCTCCGCATAGCCTCGAAGGCGGGACCTCCCGAATCGGAGGACTGACCGCCTTCCAAGGCCATGACCAGGACCGGTGTCCCCACAGCCGAGGCACCGAGAAGGAGGCTCGGAACCAAAGAGTGTTCCTAGGCATCCCCCTCGGGCCTGACCAAGGAGACCCGAGTCTCGAACCCTGTGGATGGAACCGACAAGGTCGGAGCCGATGCGGGCACCGATAAACCCCGCTGGGGAATTGGAGCCGGCGCAGGAACGTCCCTCAGAGCGGAGCTTACCGGCTCCGATGACAAGGATGCGCTCAGAGAAGGAATAGCAGGAACAACTAACAGAGCTGGCTACGGAGCCGAGAAAAGTTTGGCCAACACCAGCGACTGTAGGAGCCTCTGCACCACCCTATCTACATCCAAATCGGAAAGCCTGGAGGATTTGGAGGAGATGGATGGAGACCTAGACCTCCTATCTGGAGAACCATGCCTCAAACTTGGCGACTGGCTCCGAATAGGTTCCAAAACTATCGGAGCGGACGCAGACTCAGTCGATACAGCTACTTCCTGTGGCCTCTATGCCGGTGGAGCCGAGGAAGCAGACTCGACAATGGTAATTTTACAAGGTGGCTCAGAAGCAACAAATGGAGCCGGAGACCTTTTCTTTGATTTGGAGGATTTAGACTTCGACTGGGAGCTGATCCTAAATCCTCCTCAAAGGACGGTTTTAGCAGTCCCTTTAGGATCAATTTGTTTTTCCTCTCTTGGAGCACCCGAGGACTAAAGGCGTGGCAGAAACTGCACGACTCCTGAAGGTGGATGGCTCCAAGACAGTAAACACAGACCGAATGTCCGTCTGTGATGGACATTTTATAGGCACACTTTGTACACTTTTTAAAGCCCGAGGGCTTATGCTCTTTTTGTTCCTTAGACATGCCAAGCCAACAATTGTAGCAGCCGCTACTGACAAAAGGTGGGAAACTGCTAACACAGAAACCGGGTGAACAAGTTTAACCAACAACCAAAGCACAGGGGAGAACCTCTAAATAAAACCGTTCTCAACTTAAACTAAGTGAACGCACCTAAAGACAGCCAGACAAACACCACAAGGAGGACTAGGTCCTCTAACTTAAACGGGCCTAGCCCTAGGGAAGTAAGGGATACCACACACAAAAACACTCGCAACCTACAAAAAGTAATGCAGCAACAACACTGTGAACAACTCTATTTGTATAAGAACAATTAGCCAAAAATTTTCACAAGAAAGAGTTTTTAGCAATACTTAGCCACAGCCAAGTCGAAACCACGTCCGAGCTCTACAAGCGGCAAATGAGATTTGGGGATGTGGAGCAGTGTATTGTGGGATACCATCTTAGCCCAGCCAATCAAAGACTTTTGAGCTAGTAAATAGGCCGAGTCGGAGCCGACATTCGGCTCCGAACCCACAGGTGAAGAATGTAGGCGAGATAGGACTATATAACATCTTTTTTTTTTTTTATGCTATAAGTTTAATTTTTGCTGACTGCCGTATGACTTTTGTCAGTTGGAAAACTGTGGTTCTTGCATTATTTTTGATGCAAACTTTATTTTAATATTTACTCTGAAATTTTGTGAGAAAACTGAGGCTAGGGTAGATGTACATGGTGCTTGTCACAGTGTTATTTCTGACGTGATAATTACCTGATAGTGGCAGTCAGTAAAAGATTTGTGGACTGGGCAGAAAGAAGAACATTTCTGGATAGCCTTTGTCTTCCTTTTCAGTAGGCTACTACTTTGCCTCTGCTACAGAGGGGTAACTGTGCAGTGGCTGTTGCTGGAGGTTCATCATATTGATTGCTGTGGCAGTAGCCTGAGCTATATGGGGTATATCCTGCCAAAAATGTAAAGTCCAAAGCTTCAGAGCACCTTCTTCACACCCACCTTTCAGGCAGCTCAAACAACTTACTGCTGCTAAAGAGTGCTTATCTGAGGCTTTCGATGATTGAACGTTGGCTTGTTCTTTCCTTTGCTGGTCAGGTAAGTTTGGGGGGAACATTTTTATTTTCTTAAGTTTGCTAATGATTTTTTGCTTTCCCCTAAAAGAAAGTTATTTTATAGCTTGGAGTGTGTTTTAACAGACTGTCTGAAGACTGTAACGTCCTTTAAAAGTGGTGTAAAGTTACTGAAGATTTTTTATTCTGTAGATAAATAATGTTTTAAACACTATGCCACCCCCACAAAAGTAAAACTGTGTTTTTACTATGTTTGCTGTCAAAAAAGTAACAACTGATTATGTCAGTTTTCATTCTATCTTCAACCTGTGAGTTTGGTTCTGATCCTCAGAACTGACTCTGCCTCTGCCGTAGCTCATGGGGCCGAAAAACTTTTTTTTTAGTTCATCCCTTACCCACAATGCACCTATTCTAATTGTCTTAGATCTTGTTTGCCGCTTTGCGAGTTAGACGGTGCAATTCCTCTCGAGCCAGATAAATGATTTTTTTTCTCTTATAAGTCTTAAATTCTCCGTTATTTATAACTCCCTTACCCTTTAGTATGTTTGTACTGCTTGATACTATTGTTGGTATCCTCCTATTCTATACCTTTGTTTGTGTTCTACACGTTTTTGTGTAGCTCTTAGATGTTATCGTTGATATCGCCTCCCTTTCCATCTCCTCTACACCTTGTGTAGCCTTTAAATATCATAGTTGATATTTTCCTTCTTAAAACAAAAAAAAACTGCTGTACTGTTTTACTGTTTGCCTCTTTTCCTCGAACCCTTCAAGATCGCATGTGGTGTATGTAATTTTGTAAAGTGGCAGGAATAATGAAAAAGGCCCTGCGGACTTCAAGCTCTGTGAGAAATGTGGTTACAAAATTCTCTACTCTGAGTCCCATTTTCTATGCGTATATTGTTTGGGACCCCTCCATCCTCAGGAGGACTGCTACATTTATCACTTCTTTAGTCATCATGCTGTTGTTGAGAGAAAGAATAAATTGATTCTAAAAGGACTTCTTTCCTCCTCTTTCGGGGAGACCATATCTTGAACTTCCTTATCTAGAGATGGACAAAAAGTTAAATCTGATGCATCAAGTCCTGCCTCTTCTTCAAAGTTCTCTGAGCAGGCTAATAAGAGAAGTTCTTGGAACCCATGGAGAAGTCGGAATCAAAGTTCGAGGAAGACTAGCATTCGTTCTCTCTCTCCTTCGGATCCAATATCTAAATTATCCAATCTTTTGGCTCCAACGGGATTATCTGAACCAAATACTACTTCCACTCACTCGTCGGATCAGACACCTCAAATCACAGATTCTTTATGAACTATGATTTTCATGTCTAAGATTCGTTATTCACCTACAGTTGACCCTTTCCCAGACAGATTTCCTTCAACCTTTTTGGAAAGACCCAGATCTCTGTCTCTGTTATCCACCTGTTCTTCCAGAAGTCTTCTGAAGACTATGTGCAGAGATTGGTGAGAAAATTCTCTAGGTGCAAGTTGTGACAGGGACCACCTCAGTTCCTACTCCCAGGGGGTCAGGGGCATCACTCAACTACTCCTCCTTCAATTCCTCCTCTGACTTTGCCTGACACTTTAGAGTCTATGGTTCAAAGCTATCCAGTACCGACTTTGTCAGATCCAAAGACATCCTTGCCTCCGGATCTGACAATTGCTCTGATTTCTTCAGTTCATTCGGAACCTGAGACCTCTCGGAGCTGTATCTGTCCTGTCAGTTGCGAGGGGCTGGAGTCAACTCCTGTTTTTTTTGGAGCTGTCTCTGCACCTCGGGGCTTTGGCACAGATCAGCTGGTCTCTGACTTCTGCCTTGGGGGGGGTCTCCTTGGGGTGGGTCTCCTTGGGGTGGAGAGGTGCCACGGCTCTGAGGACCGCCTTCTGTGATCCGAGATCCTTTCCTTCTCTGGGTGGATCTGCTTTTGAGGCCGTGGGGAGAGCTGTGTCTGCTTCAGTCACTGGGTTGGTCCCTTTCCTCTTGGAACAGCCAACTCTGTCACACTTTCATTCAGAACCTCGACCTTTTCTTCCACTGGGACAGCAAGTACCAAAGCATCAGGTTTCCCCAGCAGGGTACCCCCTCTTCTTCCGATACCTCCCCAGAACATCCCACTGAGGAGATCCCCAAGGAAGAAGTGCAAGAGGATTCTCCGGAAGAATCTATCACAGAGAGCATGAGTTTTGATGAGGAAGAAGGATCCTCATGGTCATCTGATATCTCATTTGGTGACATCCTAGAAATCCTTAAGCAGAGAGGTGATTGGAAGTCCACCAATCCTTCGTCTGAGGAAACAGTGTACCTGCAGGCCTTTGGTATCTGCCCGTCTACTTCCGGGGCCACTCCACCCGCCAATGAGCACATTGAGTTGATCTCTCAGTGGGCATGGAGGGCCTCCTGATTTCATTGAACTGATCCCCCGGAGACCTGACAAAATAATCACTGCCCCCAAGGATAAGTCATTCTGGACAAAAGGTTTGCCAGTGGATGCCATGGTCATTGCAGTAGCCACAAAAAAGGAACTAGCAGATAAAAGTTCCTCTATCCAGCCTCCCAACAAAGAGTCTCTGATGATGGGTATATTTGGGAAGTGAGTTTTTATGCGTCAGCGACCTTTGCATTATGGTCCTTGAACTACCTGGTACACTTCACCAGACTTCAGAGGGATTTGATTAAAGAGCTTTCAGATACCCTTTCAGGAGCGGTTTCTGAAGTGGTTTGGGAATTGGTTACCTCTCAGTTGGTCACCTTAAATTTAATTTCAAATTCTTCCATGAGGCTGATTTTTGCATGTAGCTGAAGGAAGAACCAGAGCTGCGAGTTCAGGCATTGCAATAAGGAGACACGCTTGGATGCGCTTGTGTGATTATGCAGAGCCCTTTAAGTCTTTGTCATTTCTCCCTTTGACAGCATGTCACTGTTTTGCCCTAAAGGTAGTGACATTGACCAGGTGTGAGAAAGATAGGAAAAACTTTTCTGGTGTGGGCATATTTGTTTCCAGTCCACAATGATCCTTTTCAAGGAATCAGTGTAGTGGAGGAAAAACGTGTTTCAGGAAATCCCAAGAGTCTTCTCAGGACACAAGTGATGGTGGTTCCCCCAGGGCAAAGAGGGCAACTCAAATGAGAGACACCACCCTTGTGGCAGAGGGGGTCAGCAAAACCAAGAATACATAGATTCCTTCTTTTGTAAACCCTTTCAGCATTTCTGAAAGGAGGCCAGTTGTCCTGTAGAGACTGTTGGGGGTCACTGGTCCCTGGACCCTGCATCAGAGAGCCTGGCTTCAAATAACTTCTCATACATGGGTGCAGAGGATTATATTGAGGTGGTATATTATACCGTTTTCCCTCCCTCTGTCCACTTGGGAAAAAAATCCCAAATGTTCCACCCAGTGAAAGGGAACAAGCAACAATACAAATTCAAAAGCTGCTAGAAAGAGTCATCCAGGAGGTCCCACCAGACTGGAAGCAATCCAGGATTTACTCAAGATTCTTTAGTGCCAAAAAAAGACAGGGGACTGGAGACCAATTCTCTGTCTCAGCAAATTAAACAAATCTATTCAGCGAACCAAATTCCGGATGGTCACGGTTCAGTCCATTCTTCCTTTTTTGGAACAGGGCTACTGGATAGACCTTCATCATGCATACTACCACTTAAAAATGCACAGATGATCCAGAAGGTTCTTGCGTTTCCAGCTGGGAGCCAGTCACTACCAATTCAGAGTACTGCCCTTTGGCCTCACCACTGCCTCTAGGGTGTTCTCCAAGTGCATGGCAGTAGTAGCAGCAGTTCACTTGAGACAGTAAGGATTCTGGCTGTTCAATTTTTGGGCAACTGGTTCATCACCGCCATGACCAGACATAGACTACTAAAGACTAGAAAAAGTTCTCTAAATATGCTCTTCCCTGGGCATAAACATAAATTATGAAAAATCTCATCCGGAACCAACACGAACACTGGATTTCATAGGGGCTTCCTTAAACACAGACTGCAGCTGCCTCCCTTCCCTCACAAAGGTTGGAGACTATCCATTTTCCAAGTCAAGAAAAAAATCAACAGCAACAAAGACCCCCAGCAAGATGAGTTCTTCAGGTGCTGGGGTCCATGGCCACATCGATGACTCTTGTCCCCGTAGCCAGATTTCACATGAGAATTTTACAGTGCCTGCTTGCAGCACAATGGTCCATTCTTTATCGACCAATGTTGACACATTATAATCGCCAGTTTCAGAAAAGGGGATCTTGTGTGGGTGATTTAATTGGAACAAATTCTGCAATGTCCTCCTTTCATTCCTCGCAGCCAAAGTCCACAGTGTCCACGGACGCTTCTCAGCTTGGGGGGCAGGGGCATTGTCTGAGGAGGCCAGTTCAATGCACATGGTCCACAGTAAAGGCCAACTTGTACATCAGCGTCCTAGAAAATGAGAGCAGTACATTTAGTGCTGCAGGGCTTCCAAGTTGCTCTCCCCTCAGGGACAATCTCGACAACATGTCCATGGTTTGGTACATTGGGTATGACCGGGTTCCTCTTTGTCATTCTGAGAAGCTCTGAGTTTGGCTATGGGCGATCTCATTCATCTGTTTTCTCATAGCAGTGCACATTCCGGGGAAGTCCAGTGTGATAGACAAATTGAGCAGGTATATACTTTTACTTCACAAATGGTCCCTCAGTCAGAAAGATTCAGAAAGGATATTCCAAAGATAGCGTCACCTGATTCTGGATATAGTGCCAGATCTCCTGTCTCACCCAATAGGCATAACTCCTCTGGACATTCCAGATCTCAACATGACAGCTTGGTTTCTCCAGTTCCATTAGTAGCCAGGAAACCTATGCTCTCTTCCCCTGTCCAACACACATTGCTATCTTCTTATAAGCCGCCTACGCAAATGCTTTATTCTAGTGAAAGAAAGAGGTTTGTATATTGGGTGCTCCACAATGATGCTGAACATTTTTCGGCTCCAGTTCATGACATTCTCCATTGTTTAGATGTGCTTTTCAGTGAAGGAGCTTTGGTTTCCACAGTCAGAGTACAATTAGCAGCTATATCCAATTTTCCTATTGGTTTTCAAAGCTTAGACTTTCTGCTGTACCAGGGAAGCTGAAAGGAATGGACTGTATTAATTTTATGAAAGTACAAATAAGTAACTGGACTGGTATTCCACAACATGACTTGTTAATTAAAAGGGCATGTCATGTTTATCCTTCTCACAAGCTTTGTAAAGCTTTTACAAACAGAATATACATATCTAAATAGACATAAACTGAATACTCAGTATAGCTTTCCATCTCTGACTAGACTAGTCAAGTAGAACAAAAGCATGTACCTCACTTTGTATACTATCAGCATGGTAGTCTGATACCATTTTTAATGTATATACTGCTGTGATCTCTCTTGCGGAACTTCTTCTCTATCTCACTTGATACAAAATGTAGGACAATAATTTGTATGACTTACTTTCATCTCTCACTATATAGAAAAATAGTGAATACTGGATGTCTTCCTTCACTTTGTATAATATTTTAAATTTGTACTACTGTGATATAGTACTTTATGTATATAAATGATGCTACAATGTCCTTTTTTTATGTAAT
>NC_056732.1:580081496-580161496 GCF_019279795.1 Protopterus annectens
GGGACACTTAATATCTTGAGAAATGGAAGCTTTTGAAAGTATATATGTTAAAATTCAAAAATTTAAACCTTGACAATTGTTTTTTAATTGAATGTATAAAAAGGAAATATTTGTCTAAGGGTCTTAGGCTTAACAAGTTTCCCAATAATGTTACTTTTGGTTCTGCTTTTTATAATGAAATTGTGGACATTTTAAACAACTGTGGTTTAACTCTTATGAGAGCTGTAGTTAATAGCAATAATAATTTAATTGAAGAGTTAAAGAACAAAATAGAATCAGTAACGAAATACATGATGATTTACTGTTTACTGTGCAAGAGTATAAATGTGATTATTTTAGGGATTTTAATGATGTTGATAATATTATGATCAAAAATCTCAAGAGGAAGATGGGTAAGTTAGATAGGGCCTATGAAAAACAACATGCTTACACCCTGGGCCATAAAAAAAGAGTACTTAAATAAACATTTTAAAAGGAGAGAGTTCACACACCCAGGTTATTAAAATTCACGGTCTCACCAGTGTGAGCAAGGGAGAAATGAAACACATTTGGAAGGGGATGTTCATGGATACGAACACACTTACAATGGGGGGAACAGTGAATATGATATCCCTTTAGAACAGGAGGGGCTCAGGAGGTCCGAAAGGATCCGGAACTTACCTACTTATCCAACATATGCACAAGTCATGCAGAAACACCCCCAGAGACATCAGTTGAATCAACAATATTGATTAGGGATGCAATGCCATTACTTCAGACTACCAACACTGAGAATTTCGAGGTGGACATGGAGCAGTGTGGGGACCATAATTTCAGTATTAGTACACATAATTGTGTTATTAACCAACACAATGGAGATTTTTTTATTTATAATTATACTGATATTAACATTGAGGACAGACATTTTTCCTTGTTTAAAAAGGGTTTCACTTTTGTTCCAGCAAAAAAAGTTGATCTGGCTGGAATTATTCTTGATGTAAATATATTTACGAGAAAGCTAAATTTGGAGGAGTTGCCTCCAATAATGAGATTCAAAACCATTTGCCCACCAGACCTCACGGTGAGTTGGTGAGGAAAAGTACATACAATCCTCCCTTACACAATGATATTAGTAATTTTGAGAAGGTTTTAATAAAAAAAATAGAACTCAGTTATCGAAATAAAAATAGACACTTTTATACCAACCTAGACTTAGAGGAAAGGGCAACCTTGGATGAAATTGTACACCATCATTCAAACATAAGAATTATGAAGCCCGATAAAGGGGGTGGGGTTGTTTTAATTGAAAACTGGTCTTATATTACTAACATGGTAGAAATTTTAGATACACAGGGACGATATACTAGTATATCTAGGAATAAACTCAATATAGCATATAGAAAGATGGATCTTATTACTGAGGACAATTTATTACAAGGTTTAATTGATGACAAGTTATATAGATTTTTTAAGGTTTACAAACCTTTTCTTTCTTCTATGTTTGGCATCCCCAAGGTGCACAAAGATAGTATAAATCCACCTTTAAGACCTATAGTGACATCAGATGGTTCTAAAACTCAACCGCTTGTGATCTACGTGGACACACAAGTGAAGCCCTTTTATAAATTATATCCACACATTTTGATTGATTCTTGGGATTTGTTAAATAAAATTAATCAATTACAATATCAACCCCATTACTCATTTCTTACTCTTGATGTAAAGGATTTGTTTTCCGTTATACCACATGACACAGGACTAGAATGGTTTGAACATATGTTAACGAAATTCAAATTTCTCAACGAACATGAATTCAGACTTGTATTGGAGAACATGGAGTTGGTTCTTAAAAATAATTTAATTTATTTCCAGGGAGATATCGTTCAACTGTTAGACGGTGTGGCTATGGGGGCAGTATGTGCCCCCATTTATGCCAATATAGTCTTGGTATACTGGGTGTTACATTATGTTTTCACTTCCCCATTTATGGACAATATTGATAATATTTACGTTTTTTGGATGATATATTTATAGTTTGGAAAGGTACCCAGGATGATATTCCAATAGTTATAGAATTTTTAAACAATTCAACTGAATTTCTTAGTTTTATTTATGAATTTAATATAGATGAGACACAATTTTTAGATGTATGTATTGCAAAAGACATTTTGAATGAGAAATATGTGTTGAAAATGTAAAGGAAGGCCTGTTTTTCTAACTCTTATTTACATTATAATAGCAACCACCCCCATTTACAGAAGAACAACATAATTAAAGGACAAATAGTTAGGGTGGCCAGGATAACATCCAATTATGTAGATTTTATAAAAGAATTGGAATATGTACACTATTTTTGTAGAGGGGTTACACTGACACTCTTATTAACTCCTTAAAGGAGGAAGTGATAAAGGGGTGGGGTACAAGATTCATATCCTTATTGAACTCTGAACACAACACAGTGAACGATGGTTGTAACACAATTGATGGGGGGGGGCAATAGGGGGATTCACGCAACAAAATAAATTACTCCTTTTTTAGTTCTGACATGCATTTCGGACGCAACTCTGATGAGAAGGGCTATTGACAAGACATGGGATATGTTTAAGAGTATGCCCAATAGATTAGAATTGTATGACAGGCATTTGATGTACAGCTTTAGAAGGGGTCTCAGTCTCAAATATATTTTTGAGAAGACTAGACAGGAGAATAGTGATGAAATGATCAACAAAAAGGGAACTTTTTGGTGTGGAAGATGTTCTCATTGTACATTTATTGCTAACAAGGGGGATTTACTATTACCCACCATCCCAGTTACCCTTAAGAGCAAACAATATTACACTTCTTATACCAAGGGGATTGTGTACTTAGCATACTGTACATTCTGTTGGGCTTATTATGTGGGAAAAACGGAAAGACGTCTCCGTCAGAGGATATATGAACACACGTATGATATCAACAGAAAAAAGGAAACAAATGCACTTTATAGACATAGTATGTTATGTACAGATGCCAATTTTAAATTTTGGATTTTGGAAATGGTCCCCAGGGACAGTAGAGGGGGTGATTGGGTGAACAAATTGTGTTTCAGAGAATTAATTTGGCAGTTTCACTTAGATTCAACCACACCCCCTGGGATGAATGACCATGTATCATTTTTACTAGCCCTATGATTTAGGGCTTATAAAGTAAAGTAAAACAAAATAAAATTAAATAACATGTTCACTATAGTAATATCAATTTTATAGGCAGGACTTTGTACAATAGATAAATGATGCACTAGTTTTTGTTTGTATTAAATATTTAACATTTTATATTTTTAATGTATATTTATTTTTATGCAATATTTTGATATGCATGATTTTAGGTAGTACACCATAAGATATGTTTAGTTCCATGTATTGATTTATAACTGTTTTTAGAAATAGTTTTTAGTAACAGTTTTTGAACTACAAGACGAAATGTGTGGTTTTTTTTTTGTTATTATATACTCTATACAGTTTTGTGTGTCACTAAGTGCTACATTTTGTATTCTGTACTTTGCCTTTAACCAATTCAGTTACTCAATGAACGAATTAATTGAAATTTTAAACTAACTATAAATAAGTCTGCACATATGATTTCATTATTCTGATGAAGTTTCCAGAGTGGAAACGAAAGCTCTTAATTAACTGTTTTTTATTTTGTGTGTAATAAACCGTTTTTACCATACACAGTTATTGACTGAACTTTTGTACCTTGAAATTTTCACGGACTGTGTGTGGGACTGCCTTTACTGGGATCCTGTAAGCAGAGAAATTTTGAGTTATTAGTGCTTGGTTTTTGTCTTCGTTCATCCATTGTTTTTGGTGATGTTCATCGTGTTTCACTGTTGCAGTCATGACTGTAGGGTTCTCCCCTGCCAGCAGGCAGTCCTCGGTTGGCCAGAATCCCAAAGTCTGGGTTCGGCGTCTGCTGTTCAGCCATGCTCCCTGACGTCAAGAGCGCCAGGAGTACAAAACTGACAGCCGACGCCATGTTCTCCAGTCTTTCTTGCCGTGCGGTGATAGCAGTTCGCAAGTGCCGGTCGGCTGACTCCTGACAATTTTTTCTAAACAAACTTCAGTCCGAAGACTTTCTTCTCCTACTCAAAGCTAAGTACCCCATTGGGGAAACTTTTTTCTTGTTCCAGTCCGATGTCAGAAAAAGTTAGTAATTGTATTTCATGTGGGAAACAAATACCTTATAAGGATTTTCATTCTTACTGTATTCCTTGCTTAGGCCCTGACCACGATGTAGCTAGTTATCGGTTTTGTGCTAGATTCAATCAACGTACAATTAAACGAAGGTACGATTTTGCATTTCATTACTTCGGTAGGCGTTTTAATTACAAAATGTCATCGGATACGGTTCCGGCTACCGGAGTTCACAAACGACGCAAGGACAAAGACAGGCCTCCGAAGTCCAAATCAGACGATATTGTACAAGCAGAGCCAGCTTCAGGTTCGGCCGTCGTCAGTGAGGTGCTTTTGCTGCCCCTGTCGTCGGCCATTTTGGAACCGATGGCCGAAACGGACTCCTACGAGGAGCCAACTAGGCCTTTGAATATTTCTGTCGCAGGACCTTCGGACAATTCTCCTTCGGATGGGTCCAGAGCCGCTGTGCAGGTACCGGCTTCCGAAGGGGTTTTCAGGCCTACTCAGCTTCTAATAAAGGCAAAGCCAAAGACAAAGGCAAAGACTCCTTCCAAATCAAAGACTGCAGCCCAGGCCTCTTCTGATCCGGCTCCCAAGTCTCAGAAACAGTTACTTAAGATGGCGGAGGACTTATTTACTATGATTAGGGGTTCACATCCCCCTCCAGATAAAAGGCCAGGGCAGGAAGTTTATTATGACTCCTCTGATCAGGCTTCTGTTTCTTCAGTTTCTTCTTCTCTTTTGGGGAAACTTTGCATGAAATGAGGGAACATTTCCACTGGGAAGGACAGGGGTATTCGGAATCTAAGAAAAGACTAAGGGATTTTCTTCTTCTTCCCCAACATAGACCCCTGTTAAGCCTGACAGATATTACAGGGTTCCTGATTCCCACCAGTTTTTATACAAGAACCGTACTGCTGACCCTGAAACCATTTCTCAGGGTCCTAAGGGCGTTAAGGCCGCTTCTGCTAAAAACCCCATTCCCACTGAGAAGGATTCCAGATCTTTAGAAAGATGGGGCAAAAAAGTGTACACTGCTGCTACTTTATCTATGAGGGCTTTAAACTGTCAGTATCATATGCTGAAATACCAGCAATTTCTCCTGTCTGTTTTAAAACAAAAGCTAACTTCCATTTCCGCCTGTGCAGATAAGGAATTACATGACTTAATGCATGCCACTAAACAAGTTGGGAAGCATGGTTTACACTGTGGATTTGATGCCTTGGAGGTTTCTTGTAGGGCTGCTGCCTCTGGCACAGTAATTAGAAGGCATGCATGGTTAAAGGAACAAAATTTGCCAGATCAAGTAAAAGCTAAATTATTGGATGCTCCTGTTCAGCATAATGTTTTGTTTGGATCTAAAGCTGAAGAGGTGATTAAAAAGATGGAGGACAAGGCAAAATCCATGCAAACAGTTAAAGATTTCTTACAAGTACAGCCACCCAGATTTAGTAGGAATTGGCCTACAAAAAATTGGTCCTTTCCCAATTCAGACAGGCCTCAGAGGGGTAGATACAGACGCTCCCGAGGAAGGCCTCAAACGCAAGCCTCTTAAAGAACAAGACAGTGGACTGCTTCCACCGCTAGGGGAGGAGAGGACAGGTCGCAAGCTCATAGGAAACGGACTCAATGACTCCCTCTGTTGGGCTGCAGGAACTTCTTGCCTGGAAGCCCCTCTCGGAGGAAAACTTTCTCTCTTTCACTTAAATTGGACTCGTATAACCCAAGACAAGTGGGTTCTGGATGTGGTTTCAAGAGGTTACAAATTCCATTTTCATACCCTACCAAGGCCAAGCTGATGGCCAGATCTTCCAAAACATCAGTGGACAGAGGCCTTAAACCAGGTGGAAGCTCTCTTGGCTATGAAAGCCATAGAACTAGTTCCACTTTCAGAGATGGGACAAGGTCTTTACTCAAGGCTCTTTCTAGTCCCCAGGAAGCAAAATTCATGGAGACCCATTCTGGATCTGTCAGTCTTGAACACTTTTCTAGAGATACCAAAATTCAAGATGCTTACTCTACAGCAGCTACTTCCAATGCTGACCAAAAATGCATGGATGGTAACTTTGGATTTAAAGGAGGCATATTTACACATTCCCATCAGGCAGGAACGCAGAAAATACCTCAGGTTCAAGGCCGGCTCGAGGCACTTTCAATTCTCTGCGCTGCCCTTTGGATTGTCTACTGCACCCAGGGTCTTCACCAAATGCCTGGCTCCAGTAGTATTATTGCAGACTCAAGTGAATTCAGATTTACCCTTATATGGACGACTGTCTTATTCAGGCAGACAGCAAGGATGTCTTACTCCAGCATCTACAGTTTGTTCAGAATCTTCTCAAGTTCCTGGGATTCACTGTAAACATAAAAAAGTCAAATTTGACACCCTCACAACAGATAATTTTTCTGGGCGCTTCTCTAAACAACAACCCAGATGGCATTTCTGACATGCAAAAAACAGTTACAGCTGGCTTCAACTTTCAAAACCTTGGCAACTTTAACTCGGCTATCTGCAAGGAGATTCCTGCAGGCTTTAGGTTACATGGCCTCCTGCATCCTTCTCGTACCATATGCAAGACTACATATGAGGAAAATACAGTGGTACCTAAAAAGTGTATGGTCTCAGCATTGCCACAGTTTAGACATACTGATCTCCGTCCTGCCTTGTCTTCAAAAGGAATTCCTTTGGTAGTCCAAGGCATGTACTCTAAACAAAGGAAAACCCTTCTGTCTGCCTCCTGCCACTCAGATACTAGCCACGGACGCCTCAGATTATGCATGGGGGAGCCCATTTTCAGGGCAACTGTCTGCAGGGACTTTGGACAAAGGATCAGAAGCACCTGCATATCAATTTGAAGGAAATGTTAGCCGTTCAGAAAGCTCTATTGGCCTTCAGGAATCTTCTACAACCAGGACAACTACTGATACAGACAGACAACACCACAGTTATGTGGTACATAAACAAGCAAGGGGGATCTCATTCCGACCCCCTTTGCAGACTCGCCATGGATCTGTGGAACACAGCTCTAGCTTGCAATCTGGACCTTCAAGCTCAGTTTCTACCAGGGAAGCAAAACTTCCTGGCAAACAGTCTGAGCAGAAACCTTTCAGACCCACACAAATGGATGCTGGACACCGTAATATTCAAGATGATAACAGCAGTCTGGGGATGTCCTCACACAGACCTCTTTGCATCCCACCTCAATCATCAACTACAGATTTTTTGCACCAGGACTTTCCACGAACAAGCTTGGAAAGTGGATGCACTATCATTCAGTTGGAGAAACCTCTCGGGATATGCCTTTCCGCCTCTTCCTCTTCTTCCACGGGTATTATTAAAGATCAAACAGGACAAGCCCAAGATGATAATCTTGCTGGCCCCAAATTGGCCTCGACAGTTTTGGTACCCATCACTGAAAAACCTTTGTCTGGAGCCCCCTTGGGTTTTACCACAAACTCCGAACCTTCTGTCCCAACACCAGGGTCAGGTTTTACACTCCCATGTCAGAACTCTCAGCCTGGCGGCCTGGTTAATCCAGGGTCTTTGATTCATTCTCTCCTACCCAAGCAGGTTATGGATGTCATTTTAGAAGCCAGACGTCCTAGCACTAGAAAATCTTATGCAGGAAAATGGAAAAGATTTTGTTCCTGGATGCAGGCTCAGGATTCTGATCCTCTTCTTCCTAACTTTCCTTTGATTTTACTTTACCTGACAGACCTCTTACATAAGGGTCTCTCTTTCTCTTCCATAAAGATACATGCCTCTGCTGCTTCTGCTCATTATAATACAGACCCTCCAATCTTTTCCCACCAGCTCATGAGACAGTTTCTCAGAGGAGCTAAGAACTTAAGGCCCCCTAGATCTCCTCCCATTCCTGCTTGGGATCTCAACTATGTTTTGGAAAAGCTCACCTTACCTCCTTTTGAGCCTGCTGCCACATCTGACATCGTTTTATCTTGGAAGACAGCCATCCTGTTAGCTCTGACCTCTGCCAGGAGAGTTTCAGAGTTGCAAGCTCTTATGGCTGTGGAACCTTATATTATTTTTCATCAAGACAGGGTGTCTTTAAGGACTAATCCTACTTTCATGCCTAAGGTGGTTTCCAAAGTGGCTTTAAATCAAACTATTCACTTGCCAACTTTTTTCCCCACTCCTCAAAATAAAGGGGAAAGGATCTTACATTCCTTGGATGTACACAGACAACTATTTTTTACCTGGACAGAACCAAGGACGTCAGGAAATCAGAGCAATTGTTTGTTTCTTATGCTTCAAGTTCCCAAGGTAAAGCCATTTCAAAATGGACCGTTTCTAAATGGATTGCTCATGGAATCAGATTTTGCTATTCAGACCATGGAAAGCAAATCCCAGGGAGTATAAGGACTCACTCTACCAGAGCTGCTGCCACTTCAGCTGCCTTCCTCAGGGGAGTTCCTACCAAAGACATTTTGGAAGCTGCAACTTGGAGTTCAGTGCATACTTTTTCCAAGCACTACAATCTACCTCTCTACTCTAAGTCTAGGGCAGGCTTTGCTTCTGCAGTCTTGCAGGGCCTTTTAGCCGCCCCCTCTGCTTTATGACCACCTCCCTTTAATTCTGCTTTGGGATTCTACCCTACAGTCATGACTGCAACAGTGAAACACGATGAACATAGTACAGTTGTGTACACTTACCATAAATGTAGATGTTCGAGTGTCTTCACTGTTGCAGTCTGGCTCCCTCCTCCTGTCCCCTCTTATTTTTTCTTTTGTGTGGTTCCTTTTTTCACCCTTCTTCTGAGGTGTATTTGCAAAGGGTATGGGACCTTACTCATTTTGGAACTCCTGACATCTGGGGCAAGAAAAACTGCAGAATATGGCGTTGGCTGTCAGCTTTGTACGCCTGGCGCTCTGACGTCAGGGAGCATGGCTGAACAGCCGACGCCGGACCCAGACTTTGGGATTCTGGCCGACCGAGGACTGCCTGCCGGCAGGGGAGAACCCTACAGTCATGACTGCAACAGTGAAGACACTCGAACATCTACATTTATGGTAAGTGTACACAACTGTACTTTATTGATTTCCATTCCTGCTTGATGCCGATATGCTTCTGCTGAATTAAGAAGAGAAGTCATCTTAGATTGATTCTCCTCATGTTTCAAAACTTTCATTATGTCTGCGTCTTGTGAGGTCAGTAGGTATATGTGGAGTCCCACGATTGTAGATCTGTACATGTAATCAATTTCAAGGAGGCCCATCCCTCCTTCGGAATGGGGAATATATAATCTTGCTGTACACTCATTTTTATAAATCATTTGGTGAGCATGAATCATCCTTGTTTTCCTGTCTAAGATAGCCAACATGTTTTGGGGCCAGTCAGTCACTCCAAAACTGTAAGATAGGACAGGAAGAGCAAATTGGTTTATAGCTTGGATTGTATTCCTAGATGTCAATTTGTGGTGGGTCTCTGCCACTAATCTTCCTAAATATATTCTTCACTGTATGGATGTAAAGATACAGTAGAAGGTTGTATATTGATAGCTGCAGACCTATGCACAATGATTCACACATTTTTATTTAATTTTCAAAGAAAATGCTCAAGTCTAAGCTGTCTAATTAGCAAATTAGTTACATACTGCATTCAGTTTTGCTATAGCAGGTATAATGACTGGTAATCACCAGCATGCAGCATATATGTAAAATGTGTGTGTGTATAAAACTGAGAAGTTGTACATGTGAGAGATGTGTTTGCTGCTGGCCCTGGGAAATTCCAACAGAAGTTAGGAAGCTGACAGTTATTTTTTGTATTACAAATCAGCAGTGAAGGAGCAATCTGCTTTAACTTCCATGTTAATTTGCAGCTCAGAATGAACCCTTTATTCCTCCAGGGCCACTGATGCAGTAAGTAGTGTATTTTCACGTGGAAAAGCAGATTTGTTTTTCAAATTTAGTTGAATTTCCTACTGAAGTCCATGCTGGTATGATGCATTGCAGAGCAGCTGTGATCCATGGGTAGCATAACATTGACAAAGTCTGTCTCTTCAGTGATTAGTGAATGTTGCTTTAACTGACATTTGAACCAAACTTTGGCTGCTACCTCATGTTGCAGGAGTAACCCCAAGCAGCAAACAGATAAAAAAAAAAAAAAAAAAAAAAAAAGTAATGCCATCCCTACAGCTGCCACTTTGTGTGCTAACAGTAAAATGTATCTTCACATATGGTGCTTTGTGGAAAATGAAGTTCTGCATTTACAACGTTTAACTGTAAAACTTAAGTTTAAATCATGTCATTAACTTCGTTCTATTAAACTTATCTGTGAAAAATGGTACTTGTGTGCTGTCATTTAAAGTTTTGCAGATTAAAAAATGAACACCGTGAGAAAATCTCCACTTTGTGCGATTACTTGGAAATGGAGTTTTTATTCAGCAGAACAGAGCTGTGTGTTTACTGTGCAGGAATTTCATTTCAGTTATAAAACGCAGTGGTTTATAGTAGTGTTACAGCAAAAGGCAGCTTTATTTTATTTTAACTTTGCAGATCTGGTAACTGAACTGGTCCAAAGACCATTTGTTAGCCACTGTCCACTCTGAAAAGGAGTAGCAACTTTTCAAACCAACATAAGTAGATTTTGTTTGTTAGTTTGTGTCTTTTGGCTTTTCCCGGTTAGGGGTCGCCACAGCGGAACTCCGGTCCGCTAATGATTGGTAGTGGATTTTTACATACCGGGTTACCAGCCCTGAAGCACAACCTTCAATGAAGGCACGCCCCATTCACGTATGTCTCCACACAGAACACACTCTAGCTGAGAATCGAACGGGACAATGTCTTGCTGTGAGGCGACAACACTACTGCAGCACCACCACTGCGAGGTGTAACATAAGTAGATTATTTTCTAATTAATTTTCTAACCAACATTTACATTCCAGTTACATCGTAACCAAGCTCTGCAGTTCAATAACTACTATAGTTGTGCTTTTAATGTTGTGTCTTTCGGCTTTTACCAGTTAGGGGTTGCCACAGTGGAACTCCGGTCCGCTAATGATTGGCAGTAGATTTTTACGTGCCGAGTTGCCAGCCCTGATGCACAACCTTCAACGAAGTTACGCCCATTCACGCATCTCGCCACACAGAAGACGCTCTAGCTGAGAATCGGACGGGACAACGTCTTACTGTGAGGCGACAACGCTACTGCAGCACCACCACCGCAGTTAAAGTTGTGCTTTTAATATGGATGTTATTTACATAGATCACTGCAACCACTGTGGGAAGAGCAACAGTACATCCTCATTCAGAATTTTTCCATTTGTTCTGTTATGTAGGAAATGTTCACAGACAGGGGAAGGGAGCAATGGGGGACTTCAGGGTTAGGATCACGGTTCTGGGGCTGCATTGTTTAGTGTTTTGTGGGGTGGTACATCCGGGGAATGGTCCAGGAGTTAATTACAGATGCTACTTCAGAACTGGGATTTGTTATTGCTTGCAAAAAGAATTGCGGTAATTCTGCTGACTTGTACAGGTAGTTAGAAATTGCGGTTACATTTTTCTTTATTGCCACCACAGAACCATGTTTCTCACTGTATTCGGGGGGGGGGGGGGGGATTATATCCAAATTGATTTGGGTAGAAATTTGTTATTAGAAATATCCCTGCTGAACTGGATTTGTTGTTGCTTGTGTAGAGAGTTGTAGTAATTCTGTTTTGACATGGATAGACAAATACTACCTAACTTAGAATGATAAAGTAGAAATGCTGCTTTGTAAATGCAGCTGCACTACTGGATTTGTCAGTTAATTATGCAGATTGCATTAATACTGCGGATGCAGACCGACTAGATAGAAATGCTGCCTTGCCTAGAAATATGGCAGTTAAGGTTGCTTTACAACTTGTGAAAAAATGATCTGATGTCTGTTTTCGTTCTGTCCTCAACTAATGGGTTCGGATCCAATCTCTTGGATCCAACTCTGCTGTTGCTAAAGCTTGTGGCAACCAAGAACTCTCGAGCTTCTGCCTTACCCACAATGCACCAACCCCAGATCTCATTTACCTCTTTTCAGTGAAAGATTTGGTTTCCAAGAGACTCTCACGCAATTTTTATTACTTCAGTTCTTTTTCTATATGTAGTTTTAAGTATTCCCCTTGTCCATCATACTATTATTTGGATGTGTTCTAATATTCCTTATATTTTCTGTTCTTCTTGAACTTTGCATACCACTTGATGGTATAGCTTGTATCCTTTCCACAGTACCACATTTTAAGTATTTTTTCTTCTGATACCATTGTTGGTAGCTGTCCTTTATTTTCCTTTAATTCCTCATCTCTGTTAAAAAAAAAAAAAAAAAAAAAAAAAAAAAGTAGTACTAGTAGAAATAGTTGATCTGTAGTCGTTTACTTCATTACTTCATTTGGTCTTCAACCTGTGGGTCTCTGATCCACATCGGATCCAACACGGCCACATTTTCCGGCTATAGATCAGAGCTCCAGACTCTTCCCCTTACCCATAATGCCCCCTGTCTCCCTTCTCACCCCCAGATCTCGTTTTCCGCCATAGTGGTTACAAGCGTGGTTTCTGAGCTCCAGCTAGTTGGTCACGTAAGTGAACTAAACTTGAGTTTTTCTCTCTGATTTCTTCTTATTTTCCTACCTGCGTCTGTCGGACCAAAAAAAAAACAAAACACCTTTCTTCTCTTTAGTACCTAGAGAGCATGTGCGTGTGTGTTTTGGGCCTGTATTGTGAAGGCAGAAGAAGCCCCTAAGGCAGGTTTTTGGAAATGCACAGAGTGCAGCCATAAGCTATATCTGGCGAATGGCCCCACTCTGTGCATGGTTTGCCTTGGTGCAGATCACCTTAAGTCCCCCTGTCTTATTTGCGCTGGTTTCAATCCCTGGGCACTTGAGGACAGGCGGAACAAACTGATTCTGACAGATTTACCCCCCTCTTTAGGGACTACAGTCCCTTCTTCCCCAGCAGGGGTAGCAGCGGCTGCTGCATCTACCTCCTCTTCCCCGGCCTCAGGTAATCAAACTCCTGCCAAGAGGTCTGGAGAAGGGGATAAGGCTAAGAAAGACCGTTCTCGCAAGCGGTTCCCAGACTACTCGTTGCAGGTGGGTCCCCCACCAAAAGTTAGGCATCCAACTAGGCCTGGGTCTCCCCAGTTGCGCTCACCCAGGTTCTTCCCCGAGCCCGAGGAGACTCGTAGCTGGTCCCCAGTTAGGACTACTCCCCGCTGGCTCTTCCGACCTGTTTCAGTGGCGTCCTCCCACTCCACCCGGATTCTCAGTGAAGCAGAGATGGACAAGATGATGCAGAGATTTATCTGCACTCCGATCCACATTGGGATCTTGCCGGCACCCTCTCCCTTCGGAGGGGGCTCTTTGCAAACTTTGATGTTAAGTTGTCTGTCTCGCCTTCGTTCTTGCTAGTTGGGATCGGAGCCGATCCTCTGCTCCAACTCAGCCATCTTCTATAGCTCGAGAGCTGTTTACTGGTTCGAGGCTACCCCTTATCCCATGATGCCTAGCGTTAGCTACCCAGATCTGGTTTGCCGCTTCAGCTGCGAGGTGTCGTTTTTACTGGCTCAGGCTTGTATTAAGTTTTTTATTGAACTTTTCTAGCTAAGATGGTGTTTTTTTCGGGAGTTATTGTTTAGTTTTTGTCTCTATATCTCGTGGTGTTAGCTTAGTATATTGTAGTTTTCCCTCCTTGGAACTCAGAGAGTTCTCCTTTCTGTCAGGTAGAGCTTAGTTTCAAGGCCTTCTATCTTCCTTTAGGTAGCCGTTTAAGTTAGAGGCTTCCTAGTTAAAAAAAAAAAAAAAAAATCTTTAGCTTTAACTGTGTGTTTTTCTCCTTTTTGCTGTTATTGGTGTTGTGGTATTTTTTAGCCTTTCGGTTTTTTGGCTAAGATCAGTGTAGTATCTCTTCAGGCATTTTTTTTTTCGGATACAGGATGTCTAAAGAGTCCAAGATTTCGGGATTCAAGAAGTGTGACTCATGCTGTCAGAAAATGTCTCTGACAGATGGGCACACTTCTTGCGTCTACTGCTTAGTCGCAGTGAACCTGCAGGACTCTTGTTCTATATGTCATGCATTTAGTCCAAGAGTTCTGCAGGAGCATAAAAATAAGCTTATTCTTAGTGGTCTTTTAAAGCTCCAGGATTCACCGGCCCAGGTTCAGCCTGTGAAATCCCCAAAACCGACCAAATCGTCGGCTCCAAGCTTGGAGCCGTCATTGGTTCAGACTTTACCTGCCACTTCAGTTCCGGCCGGAATTGATGAGACTATCTCCCCGTTGGCTCCATCAGCATCTTCGGAGCCATCATGGAGCCACAAGAGGCTGAGGTCCCCTTCTCTGGAGTCCATATATTCGGCTCCTCGGTCTCCCCTGCTTCGGAGTGAGCGCAGTCACAGATCTTCCCACTCCTCTCGGTCCTCGAGGCTCTCGGATCACGACGTGGAGAGAGTGGTCAGTAGGTTGCTGAAGTCGCAGGCACTTGCCAAGATGTTGTCCAGCCCTCCTCAACAGGTGTCAGCTCCATCCACTTCTATCGATGTTCCTCCTCCGACTCCTTTGAGCTCGGAGCCGGAGTTCATTGGGGTTTGAGTCGTGGAACCGTCGGCTCCGATTCCCTCGATGGTACTGTCCGTTGAGGAATCTGGGCGCCGAGGCTCCCTCGTCGACTCCGAGGGGGCGAGTGGCATTGGATCCTTGTCTGACCCCGTTCTCCCTCTCGGAGCTTCGGCGCAGGTGAGCTTGGCTCCTACATCGGCCTCGGAGCCGTCTCCCTCAGGGCGGAGAAGGATTCCGATCTCCTCGGAACCGGATCCTTCTCTGCATCGTGGCAGGGACGCCTTCGATGCCATGAGGAGTGTGCTGGCCTCTGAGTTAGCTCCACGATGGACCCCACTGGCTCCGTCCCCTGTAGTGCCTGCGACAACCTGTGCTCCTCCTCCAGACCCTAGGTGTGGGGAACCGGCTCTCTAGGGCACCCCACTGGGTGTTTCCTCTTCTTCCAAGGCCTCCCCTGATCATTAAGAGGAGCCCCCTCGTAAGAAGAAGTGCAAGAGGAAGCACATTGACTCCCCTGAGTCTGTCACCTCTGATACAGACTTAGATGATTCGGAAGGGTCCCCGAGATCCCCCTCTGAAGATGTTTCCTTCTCGGACATCCTAGAAATGCTTAAGCAGAGGGGGAACTGGAGTCCCCTATCCCCTACCGAGGATGAGTCTGTATTCCTGGATGCATTCGGTTCCCAACCTTCCACCTCCTGGGTTTCTCCGCCTTTCGATCCACTCATGTCTGTGGTGGCTCGAAAGGCTTGGTCAGCCCCGGATACATTGGAACCAACCCTGAGGAGACCTAGCAAGTTTATCACTGCACCCCTTGATAAGCAGTTCCTTACCAAAAGTGTTCCTGTGGATGCCATGGTGGTAGCAACAGCCACTAAAAAGGAGTTAGCGGAAACGTCTTCGCCTGTCCATCCTCCTAACAAGGAGGCTAGGACTATGGATAGATACGGGAAGTGAATGTTTGCTTCAGCGACCTTTACTATGAGGTCACTGAATTACTTGTGCCATTTTACCCGGCTTCAGAGGGATCTCCTTAAAGAGCTCGGAGATACCCTTCAAGATCCATCAGCTGAAGGGGCTCAAGCTAAAGTGGCTTCCCAGCTGGCGACCCTTAATTCTGTAGTCAACTCCTCCATGAGGCTCATTTCCTATGCAGCTGATGGTGCGAGTAGAGCCACAGGTACAGGCGTGGCCCTTAGGAGACACGCATGGATGCGGCTGTGTAATTTTGCGGAACCCTTTCGAGCGTCATTCACCAACACCCCCTTTGATGGTTCCTTTCTTTTTGGACCACAGGTGAAAGACACTTTGACTAGGTGTGAGCAAGAAGGCAAGACTCTCTGCCGTGGGAGTCCATTTTTCCACTCCTTCCAGACCATACCCCAAGGGTCAGAAGAGTGGTAAAATGTGGTTCCGAAAATCCCAGGGAGCCCCGCCTGACACACCTAGCTATTTTTCCTCCAGGGGCAGAGGAGGAAACAACAACAGACGCCACCCTCGTGGCGGAGGGGGTCCGCAGAACCATGGCAGCAGAGAATCTTTCTCTGAGAAGCCCTTCCAGCATCCCTGAAGGGTTGCCCGTCTTTGGAGGCTGTCGGTGGAAGACTTTCACTGTACCCAAAAGCCTGGCAAAGTTTAACGCAAGACAAATGGGTACAGCCAATTATATCTGGAGGTTACAAAATCCCTTTCTCTCATCCCCCCTTACAGTCAGGCAAATCCCTTCCAGATGTTCCGCCCAGTCTGAGGGACCAAGCAGTCATAAAAGTTTCAAAACTGCTAGAAAAAGAGTCATCCAGGAAGTCCCAGCAGACCAACACGGATCCGGAACTTACTCAAGGTTCTTTTTGGTACCGAAAAAAACGGGACTGGAGACCGATTCTGCATCTCAGCAGACTAAACAAATCTGTTCAAAGAACAAAGTTTCGGATGGTCATGCTACAGTCCATTCTACCCTTTTTGTGTCAGGACAATTGGATGTGCTCTATAGATCTTCAGGATGCGTACTATCGCATCAAAATGGACAGGCGCTCCAGGAGATTCCTTCGCTTCCGGCTGGGAGCCAGTCATTACCAGTTCAGAGCTCTGCCCTTTGGTCTAACCACAGCCCCCAGGGTGTTCACCAAATGTATGGCAGTGGTCACGGCTCACCTGAGACGTCAAGGATTCCAGGTATTTCCATATCTAGACGACTGGCTCCTCACTGCTACTATCAGGCATCAACTTCTGCAAGCCAGGGACTACACAATCACAATTTGCTCCCAGCTAGGCATTACAGTAAACTCCAAAAAATCTGCCTTGTTGCCCTGTCAATCTATCACCTGTATAGGAGCAGACTTAGACACAAGGAACATGTCTGCAAGGCTTCCGCCAGACAGGGTATGGTTAATTCGTCAGCAAGTACAAATTCTAATGCAGAGCAAAAGGATCCAAGTCAGATTCGTCCTTCAAACTCTGGGTTCCATGGCAGCGGCAATTCTCCTAATCCCTCTGGCCCGCTTTCACATGAAAATCCTTCAGTGGCTTCTGTTCACACAGTGGTCTTTCCAACAGCTTCCTATGTCTCACATGATTATGATTACAGAAGCATGCAAAAGGCACCTTTCCTGCTGGATGGTCTCCCCACTAGTGTCTCAGGGCAGACCCTTCATTCAGCCCCCTCCGGTTGCCACAGTGACCACGGATGCCTCCCTGATAAGGGTGGGGGGGGGCATTATCAAGGCAGGACAGTCCAAGGCACTTGGCAGCCTCACGAGTACCATCTGCATATAAACGTCTTAGAGATGAGAGCCGTGCTCTTAGCGTTGCAAGCTCTTCATGACTCTCTTCCTTCTGGGACCATTGCAATTCAAACGGACAACATGTCAGTGGTGTGGTGCATCAACAAGCAAGGCGTAACCAGTTCCTACCCCCTATGTCGAGAAGCACTCAGACTCTGGCAGTGGGCGATTTCCTCCCAACGATTTCTGATTGGGACGCACATCCCTGGGGCGTCCACTGTCATAGCAGACAGGCTCAGCAGAGCTATTCTCATGCCTCACGAGTGGTCTCTGAACCAGGTAGTTGCAGATCTGATCTTCCGCAAATGGGGACAGCCTTGCTGCAACCTTTTTGCTACCCCCTTCAACAACAAAAGTTTCCATTCCTGCACCATTACCTTCTCGACCAGCCTTGGACTCTGGATCCAATTCCAGACCTACTGATTCATCAGTCAGGCAGGCTGCACCAATCCCTTCAAACACTCCAGCTCACAGCTTGGTTGCTCCACTTCCAACCTTAGCCAGGCTTCCCAGCATTTCCCCGGCCGTACATGAAATTATTGTCTCCTCTCAAGTCCGCCACTAGAAGGACTTATGCTAGCAAATGGAAACGTTTTTCTTGTGCAGAGGCTAAGAACATAGATCCCTTTTCAGCCCCAGTCCACGAAATATTTGAGTTCTTAGCAGAACTTTTTCATTCTGGGTCCGCTTCTGCTACAATCAGGGTTCAATTAGCGGCCATCTCAAACTTTCATGCTGGGTTGTCTCATGCAAACATTATGTCTCATAAGCTATGTAAAGCTTTTCTAAGAGGGACTACTCTCCTTAGACCCCCAGTGAGAGATCCCCCTCTTCCTTGGGACCTAAATTTGGTACTAACCTCCTTAGTTATGCCCCCTTTTGAACCTGCAGTGTTCTGATCCATTAAGTTCCTATCTTGGAAAACTCTCTTTCTGGTAGCTATTACTTCAGCCAGACGTGTTTCTGAACTTCAGGCACTATGTGTCCGTCCTTCATACTTAGTTTTTCATAAGGACAGGGTTGCTCTGAGGACTAATCCCTCTTTCCTTCGTAAAGTCTGCTCAGAAAATAATTTAAACCAATCTGTAGATCTACCTGTGTTCTTTCCTAACCACACCAACAAGGCAGAATACAAATTACATCAATTGGATGTTCATAGACAATTGCGTTTTTACCTGCATAGGACAAAAAATATAAGGAAGTCGGACCAACTATTCCTTTCCTATGCTCTGGGCAAAGAAGGTCTCCCAGTTTCCAAAGTGACCTTATCCAGATGGTTGTCTCACATTATTACTTTCATCTAACAACTGAGAAACAAAGAGTGATGTATCAAACCAAAAGGTCATTCTACTAGGGCTTTGGCCACCTCTGTAGCCTTCCAGTCCAGGTTGCCCATGGACTCTATCTGTGCAGCTGCTACATGGGCAAACTCTCATACCTTTATTTCTCATTACAAGCTAGATATGGTCTCCAGGAGCAGAGCTAACTTTGGTTCCACTGTTCTGAAAAGTCTGTTCCAATGAGCCGCCCAGGATTGTAGGTGCTAGGGACGCTGTCCCAACCAGCAGGAACGAAGGTGAGATAGACAACTTAACATAAAGAAGTTATGTACCTACCATAACGTTCCATGTTAATTGTCTTCATCTCCCCTTCTTTCTTGTGTCCCACCCTCCATCCCCCTATCCTATTGGACCGAGAAGAGTTCAAGTTTCACTGGCTGAGTGTTCTCTGGTTGTTTCCTCTACGGACTTGTAGAGTATGACAGGTGTGCTCAACATTTTGTTTGGAGAGGTTCATTCTCTAGCTATGGCTAGGGTTAGCTATTTCAAACGAGATCTAGGTAGCTAGCGCTAGACATCATGGGATAAGGGGTAGCCTCGAGCCAGTAAACAGCTCTTGAGCTATAGAAGATGGCCGAGTCGGAGCAGAGGATCGGCTCCAATCCCAACCAGCAAGAAAGAAGGCGAGATGAAGACAACTAACATGGAACGTTATGGTAGGTACATAACTTCTTTTTCCGACCAGTAACTTCTTCTCCGATCCGACCAGTGGTTTCGGAGTTTTTGGATCTGAGGACCCTTGGTGTCGAGGGATCAGTGCCAATGGTACCATGTACCTCGACGCCGGCTATTGCCTTGAGCTTGTCTGATCCGAGCTCTCGGAGTTGTAGCCTCGGCATCTGATGCAAGGGGGTGCTCTCTGCTCCAAGCGCTTCAGAGCGGAGCATTCCACTCTGCTCTGACTCCCTTGTCTGGTCAGGGCGGGGGTGGGCCCCTCAGTACATCCCAGTAGGTTTGTTGCCCCTCCACATTCGACGTGGTGGAGTGGGTTCTCTCATTGTCAAGGCCTCTGACTCCGTCCAGACCCCCTTAGCTCTGAGTGCGGTTACGACCGTCTTGCTGTCTCAGGAACATCCCGCGGTCGCTATGCCCCAGGAGGTTCCGGTGGAACAACAAGAGGTTTGTGAGTCCTCCTCAGAGTCCCCCCGAGTTGGTACCCCGTAAACCTAAGTGTAAGAGGCGGCACTTGGACTCTCCTCCAGAGTCCGTCATAGAAGACACTGACATGGATGAAAGGGAAGGTTCCCCAAGGTCACCCCTGAGGTTTCTCCTTTGGAGACCTCATGGAGCTCCTTCACCAGAGGGGGGTGGGCAGCCCCCAAACAGACCTCAGACGAGTCTGTGTTCTGGATGTATTTGGCTCGGGCCTATCTACCTCTTGGGTGTCCCTTCCTGCTGTTCCACTTGTGGATCTGTTAACATCTAGGGCATGGAAGTAGCCGGACACTGTAGAGCCCATTCCTAAGTGCCCCAACAAAGTGTTGAACCCACCATCAGACAGGACACATTGGAACAAGGGTTCCCCGGTAGATGCGATGATAATGGCGGCTGCCTCCAAGAAGGAGCTCGCTCAGGAGAGCTCCACTCTTCATTCTCCTGATCAAGAATCAAGAGCGATGGACTGTTTTGGGTAGCAAATATATGCTTCAGCGACCTACTCGGTGAGGGCGCTGAACTATATGGCACACGTCATTTGACTCCAGAGAGAGCTAGTGAAGGAAATCGTGGAGTCTACCCCCAGAGTCCATGTTGGCGGAGGACAGAAAGACCTTCTCCGCCCGAATGGCCACTCTAAAAGCGGTTGGCAACATGTCCATGCAACTTCTCTCTCATGCCAAGGAGGGAGCCACAAGGGTGGCCGGAACAGGTGTTGCCATGAGGTGTCACGCCTGGCTCTGGTTGTTTCAATTTTTGGAGCCCTTCAAGGCTTCTTTCACCAACTATGATGGTTCTTCCCTCTTCAGGAAATCAGTGAGAGACACACTGGTCCAGAGCGAGAAGGACGGGAAGACACTGTCTGCTGTCGGGATCTGCTTCTTGTCGTCTCAGAGATCCTTTTCCAGGAATCAACGAGGAAGGAAGAAGATTTGGTTCCGGAAGTCTCAGGCTTTTTCCCGGGACACTTAGGATTCTCCATCCCCCAGAGGCAGAGGGGGTCACAATAGACTCCACCTGAGAGGCAGAGGGGGTCCTAGGAATTTTGGGTCCCGAGAACCTTTCTCGGTGGGACCCGGGCAGCAGCCCTGAGGGGTTGCCTAACTGCTCATCTCTGGATGTAGTTGGGGTAGTCTTTCACTACACCCGAAGGCATGGGAGTCCATTATAACAGATCATTTTCTTTTGAGAATCATATCCAAAGGATATTTTGTTCCATTCAAGGAACATCCCCATTCAAACAAGCTCCTCCCAGACATCCCTCCTGCGCAATGGGAGGAGGCAGCACTAGAAATAGGAAAGCTGCTGAAGAAACGAGTCATCCAACCAGTCCCCCAGACCAGTCCAGATCCGGCGTTTACTCCAGGTTCTTTTTAGTGTCAAAGAAAACGGGAGATCTCGGATCTGTCCACATTGAACCTGTCAGTAACCAAGACAAAATTCCGGATGGTCACTCTTCAGTCTATCCTGCCCTTTCTGCAGGCCAAAGACTGGATGTGCTCTATCGATCTTAAGGATGTGTACTACCACATCAAAATGGACAGGTGCTCCTGGAGATTTCTTCGCTTCCGGCTGAGATCCAATCACTACCAGTTCAGAGCCCTTCCCTTTGGTCTCACCACAGCCCCCCAGGGTGTTTACCAAGGTGATGGTTGTTGCGGCTCACCTGAGGCTCCAGGGTATTCATGTCTTTCCATGCCTGGATGATTGGCCCTTTGCTGCCCCATCAGAGCATCTACTGTGCCAGACCAGGGATTACTTCATTCTGTTAGCGAGCAATCTGGATATTGCCATCAATCTGAACATATCTCCTCTAGAGCTGGTCCAGATTCTGGATTTTATTGGGGCATGTTTGGGCACTCTTCAAATGAGGGTTTTTCCTCCCCCCAGACAGGATAAGCAGTTTTAAGATTACATGTGTTATAAATTCTTCACGCTCAAGTCCCTACAGCTGAAGCAGTTCTCTTGGCATTGGGTTCCATGGCGGCCACGATCAGCGATTAATTTGGGCACTACAGCTGGCCAAATGGATGAGTCTCGAAGCGACAGGCTGGACTTTTCCACAATGGGAGCTAAACCAAAACAAGTGCCAAGATGCCTGCATCTGTTGTTACACCTACTTCCTTCTCTCCCTCCTCTTCTTCTTTTTTCACATTACCAGCACAGGTGAAGAAGAAGAATTCTCTGAACAAGAGCTTTTCATATCAGATGAACAAGGACTACAAGAGACAACGGACTGTTGATAATGCATGCAACATTTGCAATGTTCATAACATTTCAGGTATTTCTCTTTCTGAATTACAACTATCAGTGTTAAGCAAGGGTTTAAATTTTGTACCAAGTACAGGGACAGATTTTTGTAATCTTAATACCTGAGCTGCTATACTTTGCATGGAATGTAATGTTGAAGCAAATGTTTAATGATACTAACAGTGTTCAAACACCTCATGCATTGAAGCATCCTAGCACTTTTTCACCTACTTTAACTCCTACACTGTTGTTGTTTGTTAAATCATGTGAACGTGAAATTGAACAGTGTCTACAGAATACACATAGATCAATCTATTTCAGCCTAGACCAACCACATAGAAATGCACTGCAAGAGCTAAAGAATAATACCAAAATAGTTATAAAATCTGCTGATAAGGGAGTTGCTGTTGTACTTAGCAAAAAGTTTTATAACACACAAATATATCTGTTGCTAGCTGACAGACCGACTTTTTTTCAGCTGTCATGACCCGCGGTAGTGGTGCTGCGGTAGCGTTATCGCCTCACAGCAAGACGTCGCGTTCGAGTCTCAGCTAGAGCGTCGTCTGTGTGGAGGCGTGCGTGAATGGGCGTGCTTTCGTTGAAGGTTGTACGGCAGGGCTGGTAACTTGGTACATAAAAATCCACTACCAAACATTAGCAGACCGGAGTTCCGCTGTGGCGACCCCTAACCGGGATAAGCCGAAAGACACAACCACCACCACTAATGGTGAATTCTTATATACAAAAACTGCACAAATCTTTAACGTGGAAAAAAATGGTTTGATAGGTCATGAGCTGCTGACATTTTTATATATACAACATCCTACTATCCCAGTTTTTAAAGCCTTACCAAAAATTCGTAAGGATCCCAAAACACCACCCATGAGACCTATAATATCGGGTAGGGGTTGGGTAACAGAAAATATTTTTATCTGGTTAGAATGCACTCTCAGACCAATGTTACAAACCTTCCCTAGAATTTTGAAAGATACTGCTGCATTTTTTGAATCATTTGGGTGTTTATTTACAAAAGAACAGTGACATTTCCTATATGTTTGTTACTTTAGATGTAAAGAATTTGTTCACTGTCATAGAAAATCAATATGGTATTACTGCCATAGAAGAAATACTGAACAAAAAGGTGAATATACATATAGATGAAAATATACAGTTGTGTTCCTCATTAAGACTAGTATTACAGAACAATGTTTTTCTTTGTCAAAGTATTATTGCCAGAGACAAGGTATAGCTATGGGTACGCCTTGTGCGAACACATATTCTAATCTAGTCTTGGCATACTGTGAAGATATGGTGATATTTCAGGCAGCACATGATTGGAAAGACCAACTTGTCTTTTACAATAGATTTGTGGAAGATGTTTTCTTTTTGTGGGGGGGGGGGGGGGCACCACATCAGAATTAACATCATTTAAGTTTCTACAGTCCACTACCAGCTTCTTCAGATTTTCATTGAATTATTCGAGTTCAGTTATTGAACCTGGATGTTAGTATTATTAAGAAAGAAAATGGGGGAGGTAGAGACCTCACTATATAGGAAGCCTTGTTGGACCAACAGCATGCTTAGATTTTATAGCATGCCCCCTAGACATGTATTCCAACACATAGACAAGGGACAAGTCTGTAGAATATCCAGACTTTGCACAAATGAAAATATCTTTATACAGGAATTGGACTTTATAAAGAATAATTTTCAAGCACGAGGTTATAGTAAAAATCTATTGAAAAAGGAAATGGACAACAGCAGTCTCTATAGAAACCAAAGTGCAAAACCATGGTTACACATATGTAAAAAATGGCCTAATAAGGTAGATGCACAGTTTCAAAAAGCTAATGAATAAAGTTTAACATACAGTAATAATATAGGTGGTATATGTAATATAATTAGAGACAACTGGAGAATTATTTTAACAGATGAGGATATAACTAGAGTTGTTAGGACACAACCTAGATTTATTTTTAAAAGAAATAAAATTTTGAAAGACGATATTTTGTGTCAAGAACCTATGCATTTTAAAAATTCAGGCATTAAGAAGAAGGGATTTTATCCATCCATGCCTACATTGTAAAGCCTGTAAGCACATTCTACAAGGGAACTGTTTTATACACTCCAGAACCAACAAAAATTACTTTTTGAATAAGTATGCTGACTGCAGAATGCAAAATGTTGTCTATATTGCGCACTAACAGTGTACTGCGTATTGTGTAGGAAAAACAAATTGCAGACTTAGAATTTTTGAGCATCTGTCAGATATAAGGTTAAGAAAACACAATGCACCGTACAATCATATAGAATTGCATAGTGATCATGTATTTGCCTTTATGGTTATATGTGTTGTAAATAGGAGTCTAAGAATGGGTGACTTGTATAATGAAACTGAATACAGAGATGCAATGGATTCTTAGACTGGGAGCTGATAAAGCCCCAGCATTAAATGATTGTGTCCCTTTAAAACCAGCTCTAGCAAAAAAGAGGGTAAACTATTGATTTTCATTGGCTGTGTTGTACTATATTGGATACTATGTTTTTACTAGAGTTTTATCATCTGATGAAGGGATTTACCTGAAAGCGCTTGTGATACTGCTTTTATTGTTTTAATAAAGTGAAGTTGCTTCATATACAGCGTGGTAGTACTTACCTTACTTTTGGATTTACCAAGGTGATGGCGGTTGTAGCGGCTCACCTGAGGCTCCAGGGTATTCAGGTCTTTCCCTACCTGGATGATTGGCATGTTGCTGCCCCTTCAGAGCATCTACTGTGCCAGGCCAGGGATTACTTCATTCTGTTAGGAGGCAATATGGATATTGCCATCAATCTGAACAAATCTTCTGTAGAGCCGGTCCAGATTCTGGTTTTTATTGGGGCATGTTTGGACACTTCAGAATGAGGGTTTTTCCTCACCCCGGACAGGATATGCAGTTTAAGATTACATGTGTTATAAATTCTTCATGCTTAAGTCCCTACAGCCGAAGCAGATGTTCGTGTTTCACTGTTGCAGTCATTACAATTGGGTTATCCTGCTGTTGCTGTCGCCTTCTCCCCATGCCAATAAACATGCATGCAGTAAATCAAAAATGTTCTTCATCTCGCATTGCTGCAGTCCTTACACTTGGGTAGTCCGCTGTCCTCGGTCGGCCCGAATATCAAAGTATAAGGCTGACGTCGGTCAAGGCGCATTTGACTGACATCAGGACGTCAGGGTACAAATGCGCATGACCGACGTCATATCCTCAGTCTTTTTTGCCGCATGGTCCGATGCAGAAGCAGTATTGCAAGTGCCGGTTGGCATTCTGAAATTTTTCGATTTCGGAGTTTCAGACTGAGTCAAAGTTGGCTAAGTACCCCATTGGGGAATATTTTAGTTTTTTCTTGCCTCAGTGGTTTACCGGATGTCAGAAAAAGTGAATAATTGTATTTCTTGTGGGCGCAGGTCAGGGTGATGGGGCTTCTCAGGTTACTATACTCCCCTCCCTGCCTAGGGTGGTTAGGCCCTCTCCTTCTGTTTCCAAGGCTTCTCCTAGAGGCAGGCCAGGTTTAGCTTCAGTTGGTGTCACCCCTAGTTCTTCTGGAACTGTGCCCAAGAAGCATATGCTTAAAATGGCAGAAGATTTGATTACTTTGATTAGGGGTTCTTTGCCCCCTCCTGATAAGAGACCTAGGGTGGAGCCTGAGCTAGGTAGTTTTGAGCAGGCTTCGGATGTTTCGGAGTCTTCGGCTGAAGACTTGCAGGAGTACTCTCCTTATTCTGATTCTGATGTGGATGATTCTACTCCTTCTGCTTCTCCTCCTGAGGATTTTTCTTTTCAGAAACTCTTCATTCCATGAGGGAGCATTTTAAGTGGGAAGGTCAGGACTTCTCTGATTCCAGGAAAAGGCTTAGAGAATTTGTTTTTACCCCAGCATAGGCCTTTGGCTATACCTCCTGTTTTGGATGTAGTGGAAGATGTTTTTACAGAGGCTTCTCTTAATCCTGATTCTTTGCCTCCTGCTCCTGTTAAACCGGATAGGTATTACAGGGTGCCTGAAGCTCATAAGTATCTTTTTAAGATTCCTAGGGCAGACCCAGAAACTGTTAGCCAGGGGCCTAAAGGTGTTAAGGCTTCTGTTGTCAAGAATCCGGTTCCTGCAGATAAAGAGGCCAGGGCCTTGGATAGATGGGGAAAGAAAGTTTATACTTCTTCCACTCTAGCTATGAGGGCTTTGAATTGCCAGTTTCACATGTTGAAATACCAAAACTATCTCCTTTCACAATTGAAGTCTAAGGTTGATGCTCTGGCGGAAGGTATTGATTGTAAAGAGTTACAAGATTTAGTACATGTTTCTGAACAGGTGGGTAAGCATTCTTTGCAATGTGGTTTTGATGCTGTACAGGCCTCGTCTAGGGTGGCTGCCACTGGGTCAGTTCTTCGCAGGCACGCCTGGCTGAGGGATCAAAATTTATCTGACCATGTTAAAACAAGAATTTTAGATGCTCCTTTACAATCTGATGTGTTGTTTGGTTCTCCTGTTGAGGCAGTTTTAAAGAAAATGGAAGACAAGGCTAAGTCTATGCAGACTGTTAAAGATTTTTTGCAGGTTCAGCCTCCAAAGTTTAGTAGAAATTGGCCTACTAAAGGGTGGACGTATCCTTCTTATGATTCCCAGTCTAGGGGTAGATCTAGAAGTGGTAGGGGCAGAGCTCAGGGCTCTTTCAGGCCTAGAACAGGGAGTTCTCCTGCACAGTCTTCAGGTGAGGGCAGGGGTCAGTCCTTTCGTAAACAGACCCAATGACCTACCTTTTCAGCTGCCAGAGCCTTCTCGTCTGGCAGCACCTTTGGGAGGAAGGTTGGCACTTTTCAAAGAAAATTGGAGTTTAATTACCCAAGACAGATGGGTATTGGATATCATACACCACGGTTACAGGTTTTATTTCCATACCTTGCCTCCTTTCAGAGGCATGCCAGACGTTCCTCCTCAACAAAGAATAGAGGCTCACAAGCAAATTTCTCTGTTACTTCAACTAGGGGCCATACAGCCGGTCCCTATGCCAGAAGTGGGCCTAGGATTTTATTCTCGCCTGTTCCTAGTACCAAAGAAGGGGAACACGTGGAGACCAATTTTGGATTTATCTATCCTCAGCACTTATCTGGACATTCCCAAGTTCAAAATGTTGACGTTACAACAGCTTTTACCTCTGCTGGGCAAAGATCATTGGATGGTAACTTTGGATCTCAAGGAGGCTTACCTTCATGTTCCTATCAGACTAAGTTGCAGGAAGTATCTGCGTTTTCGAGCTGGGACTTCTCACTATCAGTTCTCTGCATTGCCCTTTGGCTTATCTACTGCCCAGAGTGTTCACGAAAGTTCTGGCTCCAGTGATAGCTTTCTTCAGGCTAAAAGGAATACAGATCTATCCTTATTTGGACGATTGCCTGATTCTGGCTCAAGGAAGGAAGAGCTTCTTCATCATTTGGAATATGTGATAGCAGTGCTAAGATGCCTGGGGTATTCTGTGAACGAAATAAAGTCCAGTCTAGTACCCTCTCAGGACATGTGCTTTCTGGGTGTAAGACTGAATACAGCATCCCAGATGGCCTTTTGACCCCGGACAAACAAAAGAATCTTTCCCTTTACTTCCATCAACTATCTCATCAGTCCGGGCTGACTGCAAGGACAGTCCTTCAAGCCTTAGGGTTCATGGCATCTTGTATTCTGGTGCTTCCCAATGCCAAACTGCATATGAGGAAGCTGCAATGGTATCTCAAAATGTATGGACACAGCACTGCCAGGATCTGGACACTGTCATTCAAATAATACCTTGCATTCAAAAGGAATTTTTGTGGTGGGCTCAGGAATGTCACCTAAACAAGGGACTCTCTGTGACCCGGCCAGAGGCGAGTCAGATTTTAACGACAGATGCCTCAGACAAAGCTTGGGGAGCTCATCTAAATGGAAAGTGGATACAAGACAAGTGGCCTGCCAGACTACAACATCTACATATCAACCTGAAGGAGATGTTAGCAGTCCAGTTTGCATTAATAGCTTTCAAGGATTTACTTCTTCCAGGGCAGGTGTTGATTCTAACAGACAACACAACTGTCATGTGGTACATCAACAAGCAAGGGGAACACATTCTTATCCTCTATGCAGGCAAGCAATGATTTTGTGGGAGACTGCTCTCAGTTTACAGCTCAATCTTCAGGCAAGGTTTCTGCCGAGCACAGAACTCCTTAGCAGATGTGTTGAGCAGACAATTATGGATCCCCACGAGTGGAAATTGGATCCTCATGTATTTCAGAAATTGACAGTGTCATGGGGAACTCCAGACATAGATCTGTTCGCTTCTCCACTAAACCATCAGCTGCCAAAGTTTTGCACGAAAGGTTTCATCCCACAGCTTGGAAAGTGGATGCTCTTTCTTTCAATTGGAGCAATCTTCATGTGTATGCCTTTCCACCTCTGCCTCTCCTCCCAAAGGTACTTCTAAAGGTCAGACAGGACAAGCCAAGGATGATTTTAATAGCTCCAGATTGGCCTCGACAGCACTGGTACCCATTACTGAGAAGTCTGGCACGGAAGCCTCCATGGCCTTTGCCTTGATTCCACACCTGTTGTCCCAGGAGGACAGTCATTTGCTCAATGTCAAACTTCACTCTCTTCACCTAACAGCCTGGCATATTCTGTTTTGAACCATAGAGGGTCTCAACTTCCACAACAAGTTTTGAATGTGATTTTGGAAGCTAGAAGGCCTAGTACAAGGAAAGTGTACGCAGATAAATGGAAGAGATTTTTATTTTGGAGTGCAGCAAAGGATTTTGATGTTTCTGAGCCTAATTTAAGTGTGGCTCTTCAATATCTTACTGAGTTACTGGACAAAGGTTTGTCCTTCTCTTCTATTAAGGTTCATGCTGCAGCAATTTCAGCTCACTATGACTGTGACCCACCATTGTTTTCTCATCCTTTGTTCAAGCAATTTCTTAGAGGGGCAAAGAATATAAGACCCCACGTAGAGCTCCTACTCCTGCTTGGGATCTCAATTTTGTGTTGGAGAAACTCACTCTACAACCTTTTGAGCCTGCAGCTACTACTGAGTTGAAATATTTATCATGGAAGACTGCCTTTTGTTGGCCATTACCTCTGCAAGAAGGGTTTCTGAATTACAGGCCCTTATGGCGGTTGAGCCTTTCTTGATTTTCCATAAGGATAGGGTATCTTTACGTACTAATCCTTCCTTTATGCCTAAAGTGGTTTCTAGTGTGGCTTTAAACCAAACTATTCATTTGCCTACTTTTTATGTAAATCCCCAAAATAAAGGGGAAAAGATTTTGCACACTTTAGATGTACACAGGCAGTTGCGATATTATTTGGACAGAACTAAAGGGTTCAGGCAGTCTCAGCAGTTATTTGTTTCGTTTGCTTTGAGTTCTCAGGGCAAGCCTGTGTCAAAACAAACTATTTCTAAGTGGATTGGGTTTTGCATTGCTTTCTGTTATTCCCATCATGGCAAGGAGATTCCAGCTGGGATTAGGCCTCATTCCACTAGGGCTACTGCCACTGACAGCTTTTTGAGGGGGGTGGCAACCAAGGATATTTTGGAGGCAGCTACTTGGAGTTCAGTGCATACTTTCTCTAGGCATTATCACCTACCACTTTACTCTAAATCCAGGGCTGGTTTTGCCACTGCTGTTTTGCAGGGCATTTTGGCAGCTCCTGCTTCCTTATAGTTTGGCCATCCTCCCTTACCTCTGCTTTGGGATTCTACCCAAGTGTAAGGACTGCAGCAATGTGAGATGAAGAACATAGTACAGTTTTGTACCTACCATAAATGTAGATGTTCGAAGATCCACATTGCTGCAGTCCAATTTACCCTCCCTCCTTCCCCTCTGTAGTTAGAGGTGGTTGTGTGGGTTGGGTTATAAATATTGTGTATATTGTATATATTGTACATATGAGTGCAAGGGTGGTTGGTTGTTTGTTTGCTGTCTTTTGGTTTTGACCTTTATTTTAGGGTCTTCTGACATCTGGGGCAAGAAAAGACTGAGCATATGACGTCGGTCATGCGCATTTTTTACCCTGACGTCCTGATGTCAGTCAAATGCGCCTTGACCGACGTCAGCCTTATACTTTGATATTCGGGCCGACCGAGGACAGCGGACTACCCAAGTGTTAGGACTGCAGCAATGTGGATCTTCGAACATCTACATTTATGGTAGGTACAAAACTGTACTTTTTACCTTCATATATAAGCAAGTTTACTACATAGGTTGTATAGAATAGAGAAGTACAGATAAGGCCCAGCAAAGTAAAGGGGGATGGTGGGTGGGTAACCAGGACTGCAACAGTGAATACACTTGAATATCTACATTTATGGTAGGTACACAACTGTACTATGTTCATTGTGTTTCACTGTTGCAGTCATTACAGTTGTGCAGAAAACAAAGAAATGCAGGATTTATTGCATGCAGCTGAACAAGTGGGAAAGCATGCTTTGCAATGTGGTTTTGATTCTCTGGAGGCCTCCTGCAGGGCCGCTGTTACGGGTTCTGTCATTAGGAGGCATGCTTGGTTAAAGGAACAGAATCTGCCTGATCATGTTAAAGCAAAATTATTAGATGCTCCATTACAGCATGATACCTTGTTTGGTGTTAAAGCAGAAGATATGTTGAAGAAAATGGCGGACTGAGCAACTTCTAGTGGCATATGCTGCAGGATCACAAGGAAAGGCGGTCTCAAAGCAGACTATTTCAAAATGGATAGGCCACTGCATTCGTTTCTGCTATTCACAGCATGGCAAATCAGTGCCTAAGGGCATTAGGCCACATTCAACCAGAGCAGCAGCCACTTCAGCAGCCTTCCTCAGAGGAGTACCAGCCAAAGACATCTTAGAGGCTGCAACTTAGTGCTTTGTATAAGTATGCACTGAACTCCATCACTTACCTCTCTACTCTAAATCTAGAGCAGGCTTTGCCACTGCAGTTCTGCAGGGCCTCATAGCCTCTCCTAATCCTATTTAGCCCCAGCCGCCC
This sequence comes from Protopterus annectens, assembly GCF_019279795.1. Lineage (NCBI taxonomy): Eukaryota > Metazoa > Chordata > Ceratodontiformes > Protopteridae > Protopterus > Protopterus annectens. The sequence goes on from NC_056732.1 coordinate 580,112,733, forward strand.
AACCTTAGCTTTGGGATTCAACCCAGTTGTAATGACTGCAACAGTGAAACACGATGAACGTAGTACAGTTGTGTACCTACCATAAATGTAGATGTTCGAGTGTATTCACTGTTGCAGTCCAGGTTACCCACCCACCATCCCCCTTTCCTTTGCTGGGCCTTATCTGTACTTCTCTATTCTATACAACCTATGTGGTGTATTTGCTTATAGATGAAGGTAGAATTTTGATTTACTGCATGTATGTTTATTGGTATGCTTTAGCCTACCCTTTTGGGGTCACCTGACATCTGGGGCAAGAAAAACTGAAGAAAATGGTGTCAGCTGCATCTTTTATACCCCTGGCGCACTGACGTCTGGGAGGAGGTGACAGCAACTGACGGCGGACCTAGAGTTTGGAATATAGGCCAACTGCGGGTAGCCTGCCAGCAGGATAACCCAATTGTAATGACTGCAACAGTGAATACACTCGAACATCTACATTTATGCTAGGTACACAACTGTACTTTCTCAGGGCATTGGGTTCCATGGCGGCCATTATCAGTCTCCTTCCGTTGGCTCGCCTTCATGTGAGAGTTCTTAAGTGGACACTTGCGGTCCAGTGGTCCCTGTTAGACCTTCCTCTCTCCTTTCCAGTGAGAATCTCAAGGGTATGCAGGGACTCTTTTCGGTGGTGGATTCAGTCTCTGGATCTCAAGGGATCGTTCCTTTCACCCTGCTTTTCCCAAAACCACTGTGACCATGGATGCCTTCCTGCTGGGGGGGCACTGCTCGAGAAGGATGGTCGAAGGCACATGGTCTCCCTCCGAAACAAAGTTGCATATCAACATTCTAGAGATGAGGGTGGTTCTTCTGGCATTGCAGGCACTTAATGCCCATCTTCCTCTAGGGACGATTTCCATTCAGACAGACAATATGTCAGTAGTCTGGTACATCAGCAAACTAGGGGGAACCAGATCTTATCCCCTCTGTTGAGAAGCTATGAGAGTGTGGGGATGGGCGATCTCCATGGGCCACTTTCTAGTAGCAATGCACATTCCAGGGTGGTCCAGCATTCTAGCGGACAGGCTCAACAGATCTATCCTGATGCCTTATGAGTGGTTTCTAAATTCTTCAGTAGCAGAACAGATTGTTGCGATCTCTTTGCATCTCATTCCAATGTGAAATGCAGCGAGTTGTACACTCTGAACCCCCCTGGAGGGGGAAGCCCCCCAGAGATGCACTGGATCGTGCTTGGCCTCTTGGTCTCCTCTATGCTTATCCTCCTCTTCTGCTTATGTTGATGTTTCTTCAGAAAGCTTGAAGGCTGGGGAACACTATGATCCTTATCGCCCCATTCTGGTCTCTCCAGGTTTGGTTCCCCTCACTGTGGTCTCATCTAGTTGTTCCTCTGTGGATGTTGGATCCAGTTCCGGATCTTCCTTCTCATCCCTCAGGGATCCCTCACCCAGATCTCGACAGTCTGAAGCTCACGGCTTGATTGTTCAGGTTCCCATGGTTATCAGGACTCCCAGATTGTCATCCCCTGTAAAGTCCATTTTGGTTGTGGCTCAGAAATCCTCCACCAGAAAGGTATATTGTAGTAAATGGAGACATTTTTCCATATGGGCCACTCAGTGGGCTTTGGACCCTTTCACGGCACCTCCTTCAGCAGTCCTAGAGTTTTTGGCAAGCAGCTTTCATCAGGGTGCAAGTTCCTCTACAGTTAAATTACAACTGGCAGCTATTTCTAATTTTCATGTTGGGGTGAATAGGTCTTCCCTGGCTTCTTCCAAACTTTGTAAGACTTTTCTTAAAGGTGCTATTCTACTCAGACCTCCGGTTAAGGACCCTACGCCTCTGTGGGATCTTACCTTAGTGTTACAGGCATTAGTTTCGGCACCCTTCGAACCTGCAGCATCAGTTGATTTGCAATTTGTGACCTGGAAAACTGCTTTCTTGGTGGCCATTACCTCAGCCAGAAGTGTCAGAGCTTCAGGCCCTTTCTATTAAGGTGCCTTACATGATCTTTCACAAAGACAGTGTGTTGCTGCGTACTAATCAATCTTTTCTTCCTAAGGTGACCTCGGAAGCCAATATTAATCAGACTATAAATTTACCAGTTTTTTTCCCCAACTTCCGGAACAAAGGGGAATACAAGCTGCATCTGCTTGATGTTCATAGACAACTGAGATTTTATTTACATAGGATGAAACCCTTTCGTAAGTCTGACCAACTATTTGTGTCGTATGCTAAATCTTTTTTAGGCAAGCCAGTTTCCAAGGTAACAATTGCTCGCTGGATTTCTTTATGCATTGCTCGAGACTATGCTGTGAAAGGTAGGTCCCTGCCAGGACAAGTGAAGGCACATTCCACCTGATTTATGGCTACTTCAGCTGCCTTCTGGTCTAGGGTTTCCCTGGATGATATCTGCTCGGCAGCTAACCTGGTCCTTATTGCATACCTTCATTTCTCATTACAAGCTGGACGTTGTATCTAGGAACAGAGCATCCTTTGGCTCTGCTGTGCTCTGGAATATCCTTCCATGAGGGCCACCCAGGAATTTATGGTAGCTGGGGACTCTGTCGCACAGGTTGAATACCAAATGAAGTAAACTACTTCAGATAAAGAAGTTATGTAGAGTAGTTGTACTTCATTTGTCTTCAGCCCCCCTCCTTCCCCCTGACCTTATCATTGATGCAGTCTGCATTTAGCTTTGCATAAAATGTGTGGCCCTTGACTCTGTCTAGCCCTAGGAGTGTCATGGAGATTCTTATGTTAAGGTGATATTGGGTCAGGTACCTGATGACTCTTAGGCAACAAACTCAATCTGAGGGAGATGGGGGCATTATGGGTAAGGGGAAGGAGTCTGGAGCTCGGATCCATAGCTGTAAAATGCAACCGTGTTGGATCCAGTGTGGATCCAAGACCCACAGGTTGAAGACGGATGTGCAACTACTCAGATGGAACTTTATGGTGAATACATGACTTCTTTTTAAACTTCTTTCTCCTTGTTGACTAATTTGCTGTTTTTAGTATGGTAGATAAGGCTCCTACCCGGTTTAAAAAAATGTACTATAGTAAACTCTGTTAAACAGAACTCAAGCAACCAGAAAAAAAAAATCAAAGAAATACAGTACAATTTTCATGTGTTGCACTTTGTTTTCCCCCCATAGAAATACTTTGATGTTCTTAGTGTTTCACTGTTGCAGTCATTACATTTGGGTAATCCTGTTGGCAGGTTGCCCTCAGTCAGCCCGAATTCCAAAGTCCTGGCTCCTGTGTCGGGTGCTGTCGCCCCTTCCCTGACATCAGGTCGTCAGGGGTACAAAAGATGCGGCCGACGCCATTTTCTTTAGTCTTTCTTGCCGCGCGGTGCCCGAAGCAGAAGCAGTTCGCTGGTCGGCCAACTCCTGAGATTTTCGTGTTCGAGTTTCAGATCCGAAGTCTTCAATAAAGCTAAGTACCCTGTTGGGGAAACTTTTTTCTTGCTCCAGACCGATGTCAGAAAAAGTTAATAATTGTATTTCTTGTGGAAAGCAAATACCTCATAAGGACTTTCATTCTTACTGTATTCCTTGCCTAGGCCCTGATCACAATGTTGCCGGTTGTCGTTTTTGTGCTAGATTTAACCAACGCACTATTAAGCGTTGGTATGATTTTGCTTTAAACTATTTTTGACGCCGGTTTAATTATCCAAAAATGTCGTCGAATAGCCATCCGACTACCGGAGTTCACAAAAAATGCAAAGAAAAGGAGAGAGCTAGACAACCGAGTCCCAAAACCGACGAAGCTTCTCCTAAGCCAGTCGCCGGTTCTCAGTGAGGCGCTTTCGCAGCCCCTGACGCCCGCTACTTTAGAGTCGCAGCCCGCTACCGACTCCCATGTGGAGTCGGCCATGCCGCTGGAAACTCAAGGTGTTGGAGCCTCGGTTACTATCCATTCAGATGGGTCTGGAGCCGCTAAGCAGGCACCGGCTTCTGAGGATGTATTCAGACCTAAACATCTTTACATTAAGCCAACTTCAGCTTCAAAGGCAAAGACTAAAGCACCTTCTAAAGCAAAAAAACAAACTCGAGAGCCACGTGGACAGGTGTCTATGCCCAAAAAAACAGATGCTCAAAATGGCCGAAGACTTAATTACCTTGATCAGGGGTTCCCATCCCCCTCCTGATAAGAGGCCTAGGCAAGAGACTGACTATGAATCTTCAGATCAGGTTTCTATTTTTTCTGATTCCTCTTCTGATCAGGAATATTCTCTTCCCCCTATGAGGATTCTGATGCTGAAGAATCTATACCTTCAGCTTCTCCTCCAGAGGACTATTCTTTTGGGGAAACCTTGCATACCATGAGGGAGCATTTCCACTGGGAGAGCCGAGATTTTTCAGAATCTAAAAAGAGGCTCAGGGATTTCCTTTTACTACCTCAACATAGGCCACTAGCCATCCCACCTGTGTTAGATATTGTAGATGATGTGTTTTCGGAGTCTAGTCTTACCCCTGACTCCTTACCTCCAACTCCTGTTAAGCCTGACAGATATTACAGGGTCCCTGACTCTCATAAATTCCTTTTTAAAAACCGTGTTGCAGACCCAGAAACTATTTCACAGGGTCCCAAAGGAGTTAAGGCTTCCGCTGCAAAAAACCCTACCCCTTCTGACAGAGATTCGAAGGCACTGGATAGATGGGGGGAAAAAAGGTTTACACATCTGCAGCCTTGGCTATAAGGGCCTTAAACTGTCAGATATTCATCGTGTTACACTGCTGCAGTCATTACACTTGGGCTATCCTGCCGTCAGGCGGTTCCCCAGCCGGCCTGAGTTCCAAAGTCCCTGTCCAGCGTCGGCCGCTGCCTCCTCCCCGACGTCAGTGCGACAGGGGTGCACAAGATGCAGCCGACGTCATTTTCTTCAGTCTTTCTTGTTGCGCGGTGCCCGAAGCAAAAGCAGTTCGCAAGTGCCGGTCGGCCGTCTCCTGAGATTTTCATTCCGATTCCAGAACCAAAGTCTTCTACAAAGCTAAGTACCCTGTTGGGGAAATTTTTTCTTGCCTCAGACCGATGTCAGTAAAAGTTAATAACTGTATTTCTTGTGGGAAGCAAATACCTCATAAGGATTTCCATTCCTATTGTATCCCATGCCTAGGCCCTGACCACGACGTCACTGGTTGACTGTTTTGTGCTAGGTTTAACAAGCACACTATTAAATGTCGGTTTGATTTTGCCCAACATTATTTTGGTACAAAATTCAATTATACCATGCCGTCGGAACTTCCGACAACTGGAATACACAAAAAGCGCAAAGACAAGGATAGGCATTCGAGGCCCAAAACTGTCGACGAAGCCTCTTCTAGGCCAGTCGCCGGTTCTCCGGTTTTCAGCAAGGTGCCTTCACAGCCCCTGACGACCGCTTCCGTAGAACCACAAGCTGCCTCTGACTCCCACGTGGAGACGGCTGGGCCTTCGGACGCACAAGTTCTTCAGCCTACCGAGACTAACCTTTCAGAGGGATCCGGAGTAGCTGAGCAACCCACAGCTACAGAGGGTGTCTTCAGACCTACTCAGTTAAGCATTAAACCCTCAGCTAAGTCTAAGCCTCCTTTAAAGTCAAAGAAACAAATACAGCATTCTCCAGAACAGGCCTCCATGCCTAAGAAACAAATGCTCAAAATGGCTGAAGACCTAATCACTCTGATTAGGGGGTCCCATCCCCTCCTGATAAAAGGCCTAGACAGGATGCAGATTGTGACTCATCCGACCAGGTGTCCATCTCTTCTGATTCATCCTCAGACCTAGGATACTCTTTTACCCCCCTTATGAGGATTCTGATGCTGAGGAATCAATTCCATCAGCCTCACCACCTGAGGACTACTCCTTTGGGGAAATCCTACATACCATGAGGAAGCATTTCCACTGGGAAGGCCAGGATTACTCAGAATCCAATAAAAGGCTCAGAGACTTCCTTTTATTATCTCAACCCAGACCCCTTGCTATGATACTGCCAACACTTTCAACTCTTTCTTTATTGACACTATTAATTCTTTGGCCTCGCACCTCTCTAGTGACAACACTAGTATCCCCGACCCTGCTTCATCCAAACTACCAACCTTTAGGCTACAACCCATCTCCACTGCCATTATACAAAAATGTATTCACAAACTCAAACCATGCACCCCCTCAGCTGACCAACTCCCATCTGAATTCCTTCAAAAAGCAGCCTCTGAAATTGCCTATCCCATATCTATTCTCATTAACAGAACTGTAAATGAAGAAACCATACCTGACATCTGGAAAATCTCTCACATCATACCCTTACACAAAGGAGGTAACTCCTGTGAATACTCCAATTATAGGCCCATAGCTCTCTTGTCCCCACTAGCAAACATCATGGAAAAATGTGTTCATTATCAGTTAATGGACCACCTAATAAAAAACAACATTCTCACTCCCTGTCAACATGGCTTTAGGCCTTTTCATAGCACAACCACCGCTCTCCTCACCTTTACAGACCTTATTAACAAGAATCGAAATAATAACATCCTGTCTTCAGCTCTCTTCATTGACCTGTCTAAAGCCTTTGATATGGTCAACCACTCCATTCTCTTAAAAATTCTTGAATCTCTCTCCTTAGAATCTAAGGCTGTCCACTGGTTTAGTTCCTATCTTACAAACAGGAAACAAGCCGTTCTCTGAGATAACAAACTGTCATCCCTTCTCCCGATCTCACTTGGGGTCCCCCAAGGCTCTATTCTTGGACCACTTATTTTCTCCCTCTTTATAAATGACTTACAAACAGCTATTCCCCAGGCTACTTGTATACAATACGCTGATGATTCCACATTAATTTGCTCTGCTAAATCCATCTCTGAACTTCAAATTAATACTCAAGCTGTTTTCTCTAAAGTTGAAACTTGGTTCTCAAAACGCTGCCTACTCCTAAACACTAAAAAAACCAAACTCTTACTCTTTAAGCCCACTACCAGATCCCCTACATTAGACTTTACTATCCTATCTAACAATGGAACTATTATATCACCTGACCCTAATACCAAACTGCTAGGTGTCACGATTGACAACAACCTTACCTTTGATTGTCATATCAATAATACCATTAAATCTGTAAACAGGAAACTCGGCTCTCTCTATAGAATTAAAACTTTAACCTCCCAAGCCAAAGCTACTCTTGCCCACTCTCATCTTATTTCTACTCTTCTCTACGCCTCACCAATCTATACTAACCTCAAGAAAAATAATCTCTCTAAACTATCTTCCACGTCCAATAATATAGCTAGATTTGTTACTGGTAAACCCTTCAGAACTCACCACTGTCTGAATCTGCAGCAACTTAACTGGCTTGAACTGTCAAACATGTTGCTTCTTTCCCAACTGACATTTGTCCAAAGAGCATTCTACCAACCTCACAACACACCTATACTCTCCAACCTCTTAACCCCCTACTCTAATCTGAACTCCCTCCGTTCATCAAGTAAGCTGCTAGTTACCTTAACCAAATCTAATAACCTAGCAGGTGATTCCCTTTTCTCTAATACTATTGGAAAACACTGGAATCAACTGCCTACTGAACTTACTTCCATTGCATCTACTGTTCTGTTTAAACAAAAACTCAGAATTTACCTTAAAAGCCGCTGGATGTGTCCTTGCTCTAATCCTGACTAAAGTAATTTGCTTCAATTAATCCGTCTTTCTCTCCCTACTCTTCTCTCCCTCCTGCTTCCTCCCTTACCTTTCTTTCTCTACCTCTTTAAACTCCTCCTCTTCATCTTTCCTCCTTATGGCTATGAATCTCTTTCGAACAAGTATTTGTCTGTTTATTTCTGCTCTCTCTCTATTGCTGCTTCTCTTTCCTTGATCTTATACTCTCTCTTCTTGGTATTAAAACATGTTAGTATGTTCATCATGATGTTACTTATTCCCTAGGAAGTTAATGTCCTTTTCTTTCTTTTGATAACTTTCTTTCATTTCTCTTTCCCTGCTCTTACATTTTCTTTTCTTGGTTTTAGAAATAAGTAATAATGTGTATTATGATATTTGTGGTCATAATGTATTTCCTTTTGTTTAAATGTGGAGCTTTTCTCCCCGGGCCTCTGCTGAAAATGGAAATATATCCAGTTGGACTAGCCCGGTCAACAAATGTAAAATAAATAAAATAAAATAAATATTCCACCAGTGTTAGATATTGTGGATGATGTGTATACTGAATCCAGCTTAAATCCTGATTCCTTACCTCCAGCCCCTGTTAAACCTGACTGATACTACAGAGTCCCTGACTCACATACATTTCTGTATAAAAGCCCTGTAGCTGACCCTGAAACTATTTCTCAGGGACCCAAAGGAGTTAAGGCCTCATCAGCCAAGAATCCAGTTCCCTCTGACAGGGATTCCAGAGCATTAGACAGATGGGGAAAGAAAGTATATACGTCTGCAACTTTAGCAGTGAGAGCCTTAAATTGCCAGTTTCACATGCTAAAATATCAGCAATTTTTACTGTCTCAGTTAAAACAAAAAATGCTTCCAGAATCAGATCCTCCTAATTTTAAAGAAATGCAGGATTTATTGCATGCAGCTGAACAAGTGGGAAAGCATACTTTGCAATGTGGTTTTGATTCTCTGGAGGCCACCTGCAGAGCAGCAGTTACAGGCTCTGTCAGTAGGACATGCTTGGTTAAAAGAACATACGTTACCAGATCATGTTAAAGCAAAATTATTGGATGCACCTTTGCAGCAGGATGTGTTATTTGGAGTTAAGGCAGAAGAGGTATTAAATAAAATGGAGGATAAGGCAAAATCTATGCAAACGGTGAAGGATTTCTTACAGGTTCAGCCTCCTAGATTTAGCAGAAACTGGCCAACTAAGAATTGGTCCTTTCCAATTACAGACAGACCTCAAAGGGGAAGATACAGACGTCCAAGAGGTAGAGGTCACACACAAAGTCCTTACAGGCCTCGACAATGGGTTACATCAGGCCAGAAAGAAGGGGAAGACCGGCCCCAACCATATAAAAAGCAGCTCCAATGACTTCCCACTACAACTGCCAAACAAATCCTTCTTGGCAGCCCCCTTGGGAGGAAAACTGGCACTCTTCTACCACAATTGGCAAATGATCACCAAAGACAAATGGGTTCTCAACATTGTATTTCAAGGTTACAGGTTCCACTCTCACACTCTGCCAAAGTTAAAAGGAACGCCAAATCTGCCGCCAAATTAATGGGCAGAGGCTCAAAAACAAATTACAGCACTCATGGATGTGAGAGCTATTCAAAAGGTACCATCACAGGAGCAAGGACAAGGATTTTACTCGACTCTTTCTGGTACCCAGAAAGGACAAAGCCTGGAGGCCCATTCTGGATCTTTCATCTCTAAACACTTACCTGGATGTTCCGAAATTCAGAATGTTGACATTACAGCAGCTTCTTCCCATGCTGGGCAAGAAAGCTTGGCTCGTGACTTTGGACCTCAAAGAGGCATACCTGCATGTCCCTATCAGACAAAATTGCAGAAGATACCTCAGATTCATAGTAGGTTCAATGCACTACCAATTCTCTGCACTGCCCTTTGGCTTATCTACTGCTCCCAGGGTATTCACAAAGTGCCTGGCACCAGTAATTGCATTTTGCAGACAGAAAGGAATTCAAATTTATCCGTACCTGGACGACTGCCTGATTCAAGCAGAGAGCAAAAATATTCTTCTAAAGCATCTGGCGTTTGTAAAAAAGTTATTAAGTTGCCTGGGGTACACAGTAAACGAAAAGAAATCAAAACTAGTGCCCCCACAAGAGATTATATTCCTGGGTGCCAGCTTGAACACAACGGCCCAGATGGCTTATCTCACGCCAGACAAACAAGGACAACTGACTCAATACTTTAAATTGATGGCAACAAAGACCCAACTCCCTGCAAGAAAAATTCTGCAGGCCTTGGGTTACATGGCATCCTGCATACTACTAATTCCATATGCCAGACTGCATATGAGGAAACTACAATGGGTACCTAAAGAATGTATGATCTCAACACTGTCAAAGTTTGGAAACAGTTATACCACTAATCCCTTGCCTTTAACAGGAGTTTCAATGGTGGGCTCAAGCTTGTCACCTCAACAAGGGACGGCCTTTTACACAACCCACAGCCAGGCAAACACTGACAACAGATGCATCGGATTACACCTGGGGAGCACACATGGCAGGCAAATGTATTCAGGGCACATGGCCCGCAGAACAAAGGCATCTTCACATCAATCAAAAAGAGATGCTAACTGTACAAAATGCGCTTATAGCTTTCAAGTACCTGCTACATCCAGGACAACTGCTACTAAAGACAGACAACACCACAGTTATGTGGTACATAAACAAGCAAGGGGACACTCACTCCTACCCCCTATGCAGACAAGCTATGACCCTGTGGGACACTGCTATAAACCTTCAAGTTCATCTGCAAGCACAATTCCTGCCAGGAGAGAAAAACACACTGGCAGACAACTTAAGCAGAAACATCATGGATCCTCACAAATGGGAGTTGAATTCACAAATATTCAGAATGATAACACAGAAATGGTGGAGCCCAGACATAGATCTGTTTGCATCCCCAATAAACTGCCAGCTACAAAAGTTCTGCACAAGGAGTTACCATCCACAAGCATGGAAAGTGGATGCCCTCTCATTCAGCTGGGACAACCTACAAGTGTACGCTTTCCCACCACTACCTCTCCTGCCAGACATACTCATAAAAGCCGGGCAGGAAGAGCCAAAGATTATCCTGATTGCACCAGACTGGCCACGCCAGCACTGGTACCCAATCTTAAAGAGCTTAACACAAGAACCACCCTGGATTTTGCCTCATATTCAACATCTGCTGACTCAGCACAACAAGCGAATACTACACAGCCAGCTAAAGACCTTAAACCTAGCTGCATGGAAGATTCCTTAGTCAAGCAAGCAATGCCTCTCTCCAAAGCTGTTATGGATGTCATTCTGGAGGCCAGAAGGCCTAGTACCAGGAAAGCCTATTCGGATAAATGGGAGAGATTCTGTGCCTGGAACCAAGCTCACGGCCTTGACCCTCTTGTCCCAAACATTCCTCAGATACTACAATACTTAACTGAGATACTGGACAAAGGAGTCTTTCTCATCCATCAAGATCCACGCCTCTGCCATCTCTGCTCATTACAACACGGATCCACCAATTTTCTCTAATCCTCTGTTAAAACAGTACCTCAGAGGGGTTAGAAACATAAGACCACCTCGTAGAGCACCTCCTCCAACTAGGGACCTCAACTTTGTTTTGGAGAAGCTAACTTTACCTCCTTTTGAGCCAGCCAACACAGCAGAATTAAAATGTATCTCTTGGAAAACTGCTCTGCTCCTGGCAATAACATCAGCACGAAGAGTTTCAGAATTACAGGCACTAATGGCAGTGGAACCTTTCCTCATTTTCCACCAGGACAGGGTGTCTTTAAGAACTAACCCTACTTTTATGCCAAAGGTGGTATCCAGTGTGGCTCTAAACCAAACTATTCACCTGCCAACTTTTTATCCTAAACCACAGAATAAAGGGGAGAGACTACTGTACTCTTTGGACATTCACAGGCAGTTACGCTTCTACTTGGACAAAACCAAAGCTTTCAGAAAATCTGAGCAATTATCGGTAGCATATGCTGCAGGAGCACAGGGAAAAGCCATTTCAAAACAGACTATTTCAAAATGGATAGGACATTGTATACGTTTCTGCTACACATACCATGGAAAACCTGTACCTAGCAGCATTAGATCTCACTCCACCAGGACAACAGCCACTTCAACTGCCTACCTCAGGGGAGTACCTACCAAGGATATTTTGGAAGCAGCAACTTGGAGTTCTGTACATACCTTCACCAAGCATTACCATCTGCCTCTATAATCTAAATCCAAAGCTGGCTTCACCACTGCAGTGCTGCAGGGCCTTATAGCCACCCCTAATGCCTTATAGATCCAGCCACCCTTCCTCATTTTTGGGATTCTACCCTAGTGTAATGACTGCACCAGTGTAACATGATGAACATAGTACAGTTTTGTACCTACCATAAATGAAGATGCTCGAGTGTATACACTGCTGCAGTCCAGGTTACCCTCCCTCCTTCCCCTCTTACTGGCTGGTACGTACCTATGTCTTCTACCCTTACTACCTATGGGGAGTATTTGCTGGTAACTGTAAGCTGTTTTTTGCTTTTATTATGTATGTTTTATTAGCAGTTGGACTTGCCTACCTATTTAGAGGCACCTGACATCTGGGGCAAGAAAGACTGAAGAAAATGGCGTCTGTTGCATCTTGTGTACCCCTGTCTCACTGCCGTCGGGGAGGAGGCGACGGTGGCCGATGCCGGACCGGGACTTTGGAACTCAGGCCGGCTGGGGAACCGCCTGATGGCAGGATAGCCCAAGTGTAATGACTGCAGCAGTGTATACACTCAAACATCTACTTTTATGGTAGGTACAAAACTGTACTTTTCATATACTCAAATATCAGCAACATGAAATGGCATTGCTTAAACAGAAAATGTTATTAAACTCTGAATGTGCTGAAAACAAGGAAATGCAGTATTTATTGCATGCAGCTGAACAAGTTGGAAAGCATACTTTGCAATGTGGATTTGATTCTTTGGAGGCCTCCTGCAGGGCCGCAGTTACGGGTTCTGTAATTATGAGACATGCTTGGTTAAAGGAACAAAATCTGCCTGATCATGTCAAAGTTAAATTATTAGATGCACCTTTACAGCATGATACTTCGTTTGGTGTTAAGGCAGAGGAGGTGTTAAAGAAAATGGAGGACAAAGCTAAATCTATGCAAACTCTCAAAGATTTCTTACAAGTACAGCTACCTAGGTTTAGTAGACACTGGCCTACAAAGAATTGGTCCTTTCCTGTGTCAGACCTCAAAGGGGCAGATCCAGACGCCCTAGAGGCAGATCCCAGGCGCAAGGTTCCTACAGGTCAAAGCAATGGGGTGCTTCTACCTCCAAAGTTGGAGAAGATAAATCACAACCATACAGGAAACAGTCCCAATGACTTCCCCCTGCCTGCACCAAGCACTTATCTCCTGGCAGCACCCTTAGGGGGAAAATTTGCACTTTTTTCTCAAAATTGGCACATTATAACTCAGGACAAGTGGGTTCTAAATATCGTGTCACAAGGGTACAAGTTTATTTTATTTTATTTATTTTACATTTGTTGACCGGGCTAGTCTAGCTGGATACATGTCCATTTTCAGTAGAGGCCCGGGGAGAAAAGCTCCAAAGAATAGAGGTAGATTAACAAAAACATCAGAAGATCAAGCAATAAGTATTACATTCAAAGTCAAATAAACAAGTAATAGGGTTATACAAATAATTTAAAGAGGTAAACAGACTTAGGTAGATGGACTAACATGGCTACAATGAGGACCCTTGCGGTTTGGATTGGGTAGAAATTAGGTAGTCCTGGGATGTTTACTATTAGTCTGGATTAGAACACGGGCATAGCCATTCAGACTTTAGGAGATCTTTGAGTTGTTTTTTGAATTGGTGGAGAGAGGTCTTCTGTCTTAGGTTGTTTGGGAGGGCATTCCAGGATTTTCCAATAGAATTAGCATAGAGTGCTTCACCTCCCGAGTTGTTAGATTTAATAGTTTGTATTTGTAAGCTTTTGGATGACCTAAGGGATGTAAGGTTAGAGTAGGGGGTAAATATTTTGTTCATTGAGGGGGTTTTGTCAGGATAGTTGATTGCTTTGAATGCCTCAGTGAGTTGATTGAGTTTGAGAATGTTGGGTAGTTCTAACCATTCTAGAGTCCTTAGATTGTTGCAGTGATGTGTGTGATAGGGCATTCCTGTTATAAATCTGGCTATGTGGTTATAGGTTGTAGATAGTTTGTTGAGTTCTCTTTTGTTAAGGAAGGAGAATATCGGGGAGGCATAGAGGAGTGTGGAAAGGAGGTGGGTCCGGGCAATGGTTAGTTTAGTGTGTGGGGTTAGGAAGTTCTTAATTCTATACATGAACCCGAGTTTCTTGTTTACCGACTTAATGGTTAGGCTGATATGCGTATCAAATTTAAGCTTGTGGTCTATGGTCACGCCTAGTAGTTTGGTGTGGGAGACAGGGTCGATTATGGTCCCATTATTTGAGGTCACGTGAATGGTGGGGCAGTTGGTGCTAGGAGATTCATTTCCTTGAGGGGTAGAAGTAGTGGGAAAAACAGAAGTAATTTGGTTTTGGATGGGTTAAGTAAAGTTTTAGTTCCAAGAACCATTTTCAACTAGGGAGAAACAGTTTTGGGTTGCGACTTGGAGTTTGGCGAGAGAAATGTCAGAGCAGATCAGGGTGGAGTCGTCTGCATATTGTATACAGGTGGCTTTGGGAATGATAGAGTGTAGACCATTAATAAATATGGAGAAAAGAGGACCAAGGATAGATCCTTGGGGAACACCGATATTTGTGGGGAGTAGGTCAGATAAGCTATTTTCCCATTGAACAGCCTGTTGTCTACAAGAAAGGTAGTCATTAAACCAGTCTATGGTAGTTTTGCTAAGATAGAATGCCTCCAGTGTGTGGATCAACTGTTGGTGATTGACCATGTCGAAGGCTTTGGATAGGTCGAGGAAGAGCAGAGGATATTAATTTATTGTTTCGATTGTGGTTAACTGAGTCAACAAAGGAAAGGAGAGCAGTAGTTGTGCTGTGATGGGGGCGAAAGCCGTGTTGGGTGTGAGACAGGAGATTGTTTCGAATAAGATGGGTAATGAGCTGCTTGTGAATGCAGCGTTCCATGATTTTGGCTAGTGGAGATAGTATAGCTATGGGTCTGTAGTTTGATGTGTCAGTGGAGGATCCACCTTTATGTAGAGGGATGATGTGGGAGATTTTCCAAATAGAGGGAATAGAAGCTTCTGAAATGGACCGGTTGACCAAGATAGAAACAGGGTAGGCTATGGCATCAGATGCTATTTGTAGGTAATTGGCTGGGAGTGGAAGTTCCATTTCCATACCCTGCCAAAGGCAAACTGCTGGCCAGACCTGCCAAAAAATCAATGGACAGAGGCACAAAAACAAGTCTCATCCCTCATGGACATGGGGGCCTTTCAACAAGTACCAGAGCAAGAGCGGGGACAAGGATTTTACTCAAGACTGTTCTTGGTACCCAGAAAGGACAAGACCTGGAGACCAATACTGGACCTATCTATTCTGAACACATTCCTGGATATACCGAAATTCAAGATGATGACTTTGCAGCAGCTTCTGCCCATGCTGGGCAAGAACGCTTGGCTGGTAACTCTAGACCTAAAAGAGGCATACCTGCATGTCCCAATCAGACAATTATGCAGAATATACCTCAGATTCAAGGCTGGCTCAATGCATTACCAATTCTCTGCACTGCCCTTTGGCTTATCTGCTGCGCCCAGAATCTTTGCAAAGTGCCTGGCACCGGTAATTGCGTTCTGCAGACAGAGGAATACAAATATATCCTTACTTGAACGACTGTCTAATTCAAGCAAAGAACAAGGACATGCTTCTACAGTATCTGGCGTTTGTGAAAAGACTTCTAACATGCCTAGGCTGCACAGTCAACGAAAAGAAATCAAAACTAGTACCCTCTCAAGAGAATATTCTTGGGTGCAAGCTTAAATGCAACTACCCAGATGGCTTATCTCACGCCAGACAAACAAAGGCAACTGACTACCTATTTCAAAATGTTGGCAACAAAGGCCCAGTTATCTCCAAGAAAAATTCTACAGGCTTTGGGCTTCATGGCATCCTGCATCCTACTAACCATATGCAAGACTGCATATGAGAAAACTTCAATGGTACCTAAAAAGTGTTTGGAATCAACATTGCCACAGCCTGGAAACAATGAATGTTCTTCATCTCACATTGCTGCAGTCCTGACATATGGGTAGTCCGCTGTCCTCGGTCGGCCCGAATACCAAAGTATTAGGCTGACGTCGGTCAAGGCGGTTAAAACTGACATCAGGACGTCAGGGTACAAAAGCACATGACTGACGTCATTTCCTCAGTCTTTTTTGCCGCATGGTCCGATGCAGAAGCAGCATTGCAAGTGCCATTCGGCGTTCTGAAATTTTTCGAATTCGGAGTTTCAGACCGAATCCAAGTTGGCTAAGTACCCCGTTGGGGATTATTTTGGTTTTTTCTTGCCTCAGTATTTTACCGGATGTCAGAAAAAGTGAATAACTGTATTTCTTGTGGGAAACAAATACCGCATAGGGATTATCATTCTTTGTGTATTCCTTGTTTAGGGCCTGAGCACGACGTTGTTGGGTGTCGCTTTTGTGCTAGGTTCAATAAACGCACTATTAAGCGAAGGTTAGATTGTGCTAGGCTGGTCTTTGGGAAGCGGTGCAATTATAATATGCCATCGGATTCTCCGGCGCCCGCTTCTGCAAAGAAGCGCAAAGACAAAGCAGTTAAACCCAGGCAAGATGAGTCGTCCGTTCCGGACGCCGGTTCTTTAGAGGCTTCAGTGGAACCGGTGGTTCGGCGGAGACTTCTCTGGAGTCTCAGGGGGAGACTTTGATTTTGCAGGAAGTAATCTCTCAGGAGGCAGGTCAGGCCGAAGGGGCTTCTCAAGTTACTGTACTCCCCTCCCTTCCTAGGGTGGTTAGGCCTTCTCCTTCGGTTTCCAAGGCTTCTCCCAGAGGCAGGCCAGTTTTAGCTCCTGTTGGGGTCTCTCCTAGTTCAGCAGGGTCTGTGCCTAAGAAGCACATGCTTAAAATGGCAGAAGATTTGATTACTCTGATTAGAAGTTCTATGCCCCCTCCTGATAAGAGGCCTAGGGTGGAGCCAGAGTTGGGAAGTTTTGAACAGGCTTGGATGTTTCAGAGTCTTGGCTGAAGACTTGCAGGAGTACTCTCCTTATTCTGATTCTGATGCAGATGATTCCACTCCTTCTGCTTCTCCTCCAGAGGATTTTTCTTTTCAGAGACTCTTCATTCTATGAGGGAACATTTTAAGTGGGAAGGTCAGGACTTCTCTGATTCTAGGAAAAGGCTTAGGGAGTTTTGCTGTTACCCCAGCATAGGCCTTTGGCTATACCCCCTGTTCTGGATGTTGTGGAAGATGTGTTTGCAGAGGCTTCACTTAATCCTGATTCTCTGCCGCCTGCTCCTGTTAAGCCGGATAGGTATTACAGGGTGCCTGAGGCTCACAAATATCTTTATAAGAGTCCTAGGGTGGACCCAGAAACTATTAGTCAAGGACCTAAGGGTGTCAAGGCCTCTATTGTAAAAAATCCGGTTCCTTTAGATAAAGAAGCCAGAGCTTTGGATAGATGGGGAAAAAAGGTCTATACATCTTCTACCTTAGCTATGAGGGCTTTGAATTGCCAGTTTCATATGTTGAAATATCAAAACTTTCTTCTTTCTCAGTTGAAGTCTAAGGTGGATGCTCTGGCGGAAGGCATTGAGTGTAAAGATTTGCTAGATTTGGTGCATGTCTCTGAACAGGTGGGTAAGCATTCTTTACAGTGTGGTTTTGATGCTGTGCAGGCCTCGTCTAGGGTGTCTGCCACTGGCTCAGTTCTTCGCAGGCATGCCTGGTTGAAGGATCAGAATTTATCTGACCATGTTAAGACAAGGATTTTGGATGCTCCTTTGCAGTCTGATGTGTTGTTTGGTTCACCTGTGGAGTCAGTCTTGAAGAAAATGGAAGACAAGGCTAAGTCTATGCAGACTGTTAAAGATTTTTTGCAAGTTCAGCCTCCGAAGTTTAGTAGGAATTGGCCTGCTAAGGGGTGGGCGTATCCTTCTTATGATTCTCAGTCTAGGGGTAGATCTAGGCGTGGTAGGGGCAGAGCTCAGAGTTCTTTCAGGCCTAGAACAGGAGTTCCCCTGCACAATCTTGGTGAGGGCAGGGGCCAGTCCTTTCGTAAACAGGCCCAATGACCTACTTTTGCAGCTGCCAGATCCTTCTTGCCTGGCAGCACCTTTGGGAGGAAGGTTAGCACTCTTCAAGGAAAATTGGATGTTGGTTACCCAAGACAAATGGGTATTGGATATCATACACCAGGGTTACAAGTTTTATTTCCATACCTTGCCTCCTTTCAAAGGCATGCCGGACGTTCCTCCTCAGCAAAGATTAGAGGCTGCAAACAAATTTCTCTACTACTTCAAATAGGGGCCATACAACGGTTCCTCTGCCAGAAGTGGGCCTAGGATTTTATTCTCGCCTGTTTCTAGTACCAAAGAAAGGAAACACGTGGAGACCAATTTTGGATTTATCCATCCTCAACACATACCTGGACATTCCCAAGTTCAAAATGTTAGCGTTACAACAGCTTTTACCTCTGCTGGGCAAAGATCACTGGATGGTGACCCTGGATCTCAAGGAGGCTTACCTTCATGTTCCTATCAGGCCCAGTTGCAGGAAGTATCTGCGTTTTCGGGCTGGGACTTCACATTATCAGTTCTCTGCATTGCCCTTTGGCTTATCTACTGCCCAGAGTGTTCACGAAGGTTCTGGCTCCAGTGGTAGCTTTTTCAGGCTAAGAGGAATACAAATTTATCCTTATTTGGACGATTGCCTGATACTGGCTAAGGAAAGGACGAACTTCTTCATCATTTACAGTATGTGATGGCAGTGTTAAGATGCCTGGGGTATTCTGTGAGCGAAATAAAGTCCAGTCTAGTACCCTCTCAGGACATGTGCTTTCTGGGTGTGAGACTGAATACAGCATCCCAGATGGCCTTTTTGACCCCGGACAAACAAAAGAATCTTTCTCTTTACTTCCATCAGTTGTCTCATCAGTCCAGGCTGACTGCAAGGACAGTCCTTCAAGCCTTGGGGTTCATGGCATCTTGTATTCTGGTACTTCCCAATGCCAAACTGCATATGAGGAAGCTACAATGGTATCTCAAGAATGTATGGACACAGCACTGCCAAGATTTGGACACTGTCATTCAAATAATACCTTGCATTCAAAAGGAATTTTGTGGTGGGCTCAGGAATGTCACCTAAACAAGGGACTCTCTGTGACCCGGCCAGAGGCGAGTCAGATTTTAACGACAGATGCCTCAGACAAAGCTTGGGAGCTCATCTAAATGGAAAATGGATACAAGACACGTGGCCTGCCAGACTTCAACATCTACATATCAACTTGAAGGAGATGTTAGCAGTCCAATTTGCATTGATAGCTTTCAAGGATTTACTTCTTCCAGGGCAGGTGTTGATTCAAACAGACAACACAACTGTCATGTGGTACATCAACAAGCAAGGGGGAACGCATTCTTATCCTCTATGCAGACAAGCAATGATTTTGTGGGAGACTGCTCTCAGTTTACAGCTAAATCTTCAGGCAAGGTTTCTGCCAGGAGCACAGAACTCCTTAGCAGATGTGTTGAGCAGACAAATTATGGATCCCCACGGTGGAAATTGGATCCTCTTGTATTTCAGAGATTGACAGTGTTATGGGGAACTCCAGACATAGATCTGTTCGCTTCTCCACTGAATTACCAGCTGCCAAAGTTTTGCACAAAAGGTTTCATCCCTCGGCTTGGAAAGTGGATGCTCTCTCATTCAATTGGAGCAATCTTCACGTGTATGCCTTTCCACCTCTGCCTCTCCTCCCAAAGGTACTGCTGAAGGTCAGACAGGACAAGCCAAACATGATTTTAATAGCTCCAGATTGGCCTCGACAGCACTGGTACCCATTACTGAGAAGTCTGGTACAGGAGCCTCCATGGCCTTTGCCTTCGATTCCTCACCTGCTGTCTCAGGAGAACAGTCATTTACTCAATGTCAAACTTCATTCTCTACATCTGACAGCCTGGCATATTCTGTTTTAAACCCTGGAGGGTCTCAGCTTCCACAACAAGTTTTGAATGTTATTTTGGAGGCCAGAAGGCCTAGTACAAGGAACGTTTACGCAGGTAAATGGAGGAGATTTTTGTTTTGGAGTACTGCAAAGGATTTTGATGTTTCTAAACCTAATTTAAGTGTTGCGCTTCAATACCTTACTGAGTTATTGGACAAGGGTTTGTCCTTCTCCTCTATAAAGGTTCATGCTGCAGCAATTTCTGCTCACTATGACTGTGACCCACCATTATTTTCTCAGCCTTTGTTTAAGCAATTCCTTAGAGGGGCAAAAAATATAAGACCCCCACGTAGAGCTCCTACTCCTGCTTGGGATCTCAATTTTGTGTTGGAGAAACTCACTCTACAACCTTTTGAGCCTGCAGCATCGGCAGAGTTGAAATATTTATCTTGGAAGACTGCTTTTTTGTTGGCCTTTACCTCTGCGAGAAGGGTTTCTGAATTACAGGCCCTTATGGCAGTTGAGCCTTTCTTAATTTTCCACAAGGACAGGGTGTCTTTGCGTACTAACCCTTCTTTTATGCCTAAAGTGGTTTCTAGTGTGGCTTTAAACCAAACTATTCATTTGCCTACTTTTTATGCAAACCCCCAAAATAAAGGGGAAAGGATTTTGCACACTTTGGATATACACAGACAGTTGCGATATTATTTGAACAGAACTAAAGGGTTCAGGCAGTCTCAGCAGTTGTTTGTTTCTTTTGCTTTGGGTTCTCAGGGCAAACCTGTGTCAAAACAAACTATTTCTAAGTGGATTGGGATGTTCTTCATCTCACATTGCTGCAGTCCTAACACTTGGGTAGTCCGCTGTCCCTCGGTCGGCCCGAATATCAGAGTATAAGGCTGACGTCGGTCAAGGCGCATTTGACTGACATCAGAACGTCAGGGTACAAATGCGCATGACCGACGTCATATCCTCAGTCTTTTTTGCCGCATGGTCCGATGCAGAAGCAGTGTTGCAAGTGCCGTTCGGCGTTCTGAAATTTTTCGAATTCGGAGTTTCAGACCGAAGTCAGAGTTGGTTAAGTACCCCGTTGGGAATATTTTGGTTTTTCTTGCCTCAGTGGTTTACGGATGTCAGAAAAAGTGAATAACTGTATTTCTTGTGGGAAACAGATACGCATAGGGATTACCATAATTTGTGTATACCTTGTTTGGGACCTGAGCACGGCGTTGTTGGGTGTCGCTTTTGTGCTAGGTTCAATAAGCACTATAAAGCGTAGGTTGGATTGTGCCAGGTTGGTCTTTGGGAAGCGGTGCAATTACAATATGCCGTCGGATGCTCCGGCGGCTTCCTCAAAGAAGCGCAAGGACAAGGCAGTTAAACCTAGGTTAGAGAGTCGTCACGGACGCCGGTTCTTTAGGCGTCAGTGGAACCGTGGTTCCACGGAGGCCTCTGGAGTCCCAGGGAGAAACTGTGTTTTACAGGATGTGGCCTCCCAGGAGGCAGGTCAGGCTGTAGGGGCTTCTCAGGTAACTGTACTCCCTCCCTTCTTAAGGTGTCTAGGCCCTCTCTTTCTGCTTCCAAGGCTTCTCCTAGAGGCAGGTCTAGTTTTGCTTCTGTGGGTGTCACTCCTAGTTCTTCAGGTTCAGTGCCCAAGAAGCACATGCTTAAAATGGCAGAAGATTTAATTACTTTGATTAGAGGCTCTATGCCCCTTCTGATAAGAGGCCTAGGATGGAACCTGTGTTGGGGATTATGAGCAGGCTTGGATGTGTCTGAGTCTTGGCTGAAGACTTGCAGGAGTATTCTCATTATTCTGATTCTGATGTGGATGATTCTACTCCTTCTGCTTCTCCTCCTGAGGATTTTTCTTTTCAGAGACCCTTCACTCCATGAGAGAGCATTTTAAATGGGAAGGTCAGGATTTCTCTGATTCCAGGAAAAGGCTTAGGGAATTTTGTTTTACCCCAGCATAGGCCTTTAGCTATACCTCCTGTTCTGAATGTGGTGGAAGATGTGTTTGCAGAGGCTTCTCTTAATCCTGATTCTTTGCCTCCTGCTCCTGTTAAACCAGATAGGTATTACAGGGTGCCTGAAGCTCATAAGTATCTTTTAAGAGTCCTAGGGCAGACCCAGAAACTGTTAGCCAGGGGCCTAAGGGTGTTAAGGCTTCTGTTGTCAAGAATCCAGTTCCGGCAGATAAAGAGGCCAGGGCCTTGGATAGGTGGGGAAAGAAAGTTTATACTTCTTCCACTCTAGCCATGAGAGCTTTGAATTGCCAGTTTCACATGTTGAAATATCAAAATTATCTCCTTTCACAGTTGAAATCTAAGGTTGATGCTCTGGCGGAAGGTATTGATTGTAAAGAGTTGCAAGATTTAGTGCATGTTTCTGAACAGGTGGGTAAGCATTCTTTGCAATGTGGTTTTGATGCTGTTCAGGCCTCGTCTAGGGTGGCTGCCACTGGGTTAGTTCTTCACAGGCATGCCTGGCTGAGGGATCAAAATTTATCTGACCATGTTAAAACTAGGATTTTGGATGCCCCTTTGCAATCTGATGTCTTGTTTGGTTCTCCTGTTGAGGCAGTTTTAAAGAAAATGGAAGACAAGGCTAAGTCTATGCAGACTGTTAAAGATTTTTTGCAGGTTCAGCCTCCAAAGTTTAGTAGAAATTGGCCTACTAAAGGGTGGACGTATCCTTCTTATGATTCCCAGTCTAGGGGTAGATCTAGACGTGGCAGGGGCAGAGGTCAGGGCTCTTTCAGGCCTAGAACAGGGAGTTCTCCTGCACAGTCTTCGGGTGAGGGCAGGGGTCAGTCCTTTCGTAAACAGACCCAATGACCGACCTTTTCAGCTGCCAGAACCTTCTCGCCTGGCAGCACCTTTGGGAGGAAGGTTGGCACTTTTCTAAGAAAATTGGAGTTTGATTACCCAAGACAGATGGGTACTGGATATCATACATCACGGTTACAGGTTTTATTTCCATACCTTGCCTCCTTTTAAAGGCATGCCAGACATTCCTCCTCAACAAAGAATAGAGGCTCACAAGCAAATTTCTCTGTTACTCCAAATAGGGGCCATACAGCCGGTTCCTATGCCAGAAAGGGGCCTAGGATTTTATTCTCGCCTGTTCCTTGTGCCAAAAGGGGAACACGTGGAGACCAATTTTGGATTTATCTATCCTCAACACTTATCTGGACATTCCCAAGTTCAAAATGTTGACGTTACAACAGCTTTTACCTCTACTGGGCAAGGATCACTGGATGGTAACTTTGGATCTCAAGGAGGCTTACCTTCTTGTTCCTATCAGGCTAAGTTGCAGGAAATATCTGCGTTTTCGGACTGGGACTTCACACAACCAGTTCTCTGCATTGCCCTTTGGCTTATCTAGTGCGCCCAGAGTATTTACGAAAGTTCTGGCTCCAGTGATAGCTTTCTTCAGGCTAAAAGGAATACAAATCTATCCTTATTTGGACGATTGCCTGATTCTGGCTCAAGGAAGGGACGAGCTTCTTCGTCATTTGGAATATGTGATAGCAGTGCTAAGATGCCTGGGGTATTCTGTGAACGAAATAAAGTCCAGTCTAGTACCCTCTCAAGACATGTGCTTTCTGGGTGTAAGACTGAATACAGCATCCCAGATGGCCTTTCTAACCCCGGACAAACAAAAGAATCTTTCCATTTACTTCCATCATCTATCTCTTCAGTCCAGGCTGACTGCAAGGACAGTCCTTCAAGCCTTAGGGTTCATGGCATCTTGTATTCTGGTGCTTCCCAATGCCAAACTGCATATGAGGAAGTTGCAGTGGTATCTCAAAAATGTATGGACACAGCACTGCCAGCATCTGGACACTGTCATTCAAATAATACCTTGCATTCAAAAGGAATTTTTGTGGTGGGCTCAGGAATGTCACCTAAACAAGGGACTCTCTGTGACCCGGCCAGAGGCGAGTCAAATTCTAACGACAGATGCCTCAGACAAAGCTTGGGGAGCTCATCTAAACGGAAAGTGGATACAAGACAAGTGGCCTGTCAGACTACAGCATCTACATATCAACTTGAAGGAGATGTTAGCAGTCCAGTTTGCATTAATAGCTTTCAAGGATTTACTTCTTCCAGGACAGGTGTTGATTCTAACAGACAACACAACTGTCATGTGGTACATCAACAAGCAAGGGGGAACACATTCTTATCCTCTATGCAGGCAAGCAATGATTTTGTGGGAGACCGCTCTCAGTTTACAACTAAGTCTTCAGGCAAGGTTTCTGCCAGGAGCACAGAACTCCTTAGCAGATGTGTTAAGCAGACAAATCATGGATCCCCACGAGTGGAAACTGGATCTTCATGTATTTCAGAAATTGACAGTGTCCTGGGGAACTCCAGACATAGATCTGTTCGCTTCTCCACTAAACCACCAGCTGCCAAAGTTTTGCACAAAACGGTTTCATCCCACAGCTTGGAAAGTGGATGCTCTTTCTTTCAGTTGGAAAAATCTTCATGTGTATGCCTTTCCACCTCTGCCTCTCCTCCCAAAGGTACTTCTAAAGGTCAGACAGGACAAGCCAAGGATGATTTTGATAGCTCCAGATTGGCCTCGACAGCACTGGTACCCATTACTGAGAAGTCTAGTACAGAAGCCTCCATGGCCTTTGCCTTTGATTCCACATCTGTTGTCCCAGGAGGACAGTCATTTGCTCAATGTCAAACTTCACTCTCTTCACCTAACAGCATGGCATATTCTGTTTTAAACCATAGAGGGTCTCAACTTCCACAACAAGTTTTGAATGTGATTTTGGAAGCTAGAAGGCCTAGTACAAGGAAAGTGTACGCAGATAAATGGAAGAGATTTTTATTTTGGAGTGCAGCTAAGGATTTGGATGTTTCTGAGCCTAATTTAAGTGTGGCTCTTCAATATCTTACTGAGTTATTGGACAAAGGTTTGTCCTTCTCTTCTATTAAGATTCATGCTGCAGCAATTTCAGCTCACTACGACTGTGACCCACCATTGTTTTCTCATCCTTTGTTCAAGCAATTTCTTAGAGGGGCAAAGAATATGAGACCCCCACAGGGCTCCTACTCCTGCTTGGGATCTCAATTTTGTGTTGGAGAAACTCACTCTACAACCTTTTGAGCCTGCAGCTACTGCTGAGTTGAAATATTTGTCATGGAAGACTGCTTTTTGTTGGCCATTACCTCTGCAAGAAGGGTTTCTGAATTGCAGGCCCTTATGGCAGTTGAGCCTTTCTTAATTTTCCATAAGGATAGGGTATCTTTACGTACTAATCCTTCCTTTATGCCTAAAGTGGTTTCTAGTGTGGCTTTAAACCAAACTATTCATTTGCCTACTTTTTATGCAAATCCCCAAACTAAAGGGGAAAAGATTTTGCACACTTTAGATGTACACAGGCAGTTGCGATATTATTTGGACAGAACTAAAGGGTTCAGACAATCTCAGCAGTTATTAGTTTCTTTTGCTTTGTGCTCTCAGGGCAAGCCCGTGTCAAAACAAACTATTTCTAAGTGGATTGGATTTTGCATTGCTTTCTGTTATTCCCATCATGGCAAAGAGATTCCAGCTGGGATTAGGCCTCATTCCACTAGGGCTACTGCCACTTCAACAGCTTTTTGAGGGGTGGCTACTAAGGATATTTTGGAGGCAGCCACTTGGAGTTCAGTGCATACTTTCTCTAGGCATTACCACCTTCCACTGTACTCTAAATCCAGGGCTGGTTTTGCCACTGCTGTGTTGCAGGGCATTTTGGCAGCTCCTGCTTCATTATAGTTTAGCCATCCTCCCTTACCTCTGCTTTGGGATTCTACCCAAGTGTTAGGACTGCAGCAATGTGAGATGAAGAACATAGTACAGTTTTGTACCTACCATAAATGTAGATGTTCGAAGATCCACATTGCTGCAGTCCAATTTACCCTCCCTCCTTCCCCTCTGTAGTTTGAGGTGGTTGTGTGGGTTGGGTTATCCATCTGAGGTATAATTGTATATATTGTATATATTGTACATATTTTTGGTGTTAGGCTGGTTGGTTGTTTAGTTGTTGTCTATGGGTTTTGACCTTTCTTTTTAGGGTCTTCTGACATCTGGGGCAAGAAAAGACTGAGGATATGACGTCGGTCATGCGCATTTGTACCCTGACGTTCTGATGTCAGTCAAATGCGCCTTGACCGACGTCAGCCTTATACTCTGATATTCGGGCCGACCGAGGGACAGCGGACTACCCAAGTGTTAGGACTGCAGCAATGTGGATCTTCGAACATCTACATTTATGGTAGGTACAAAACTGTACTTTTTGTATTGCCTTCTGTTATTCCCATCATGGTAAGGAGATTCCAGCTGGGATTAGGCCTCATTCCACTAGGGCTACTGCCACTTCTACAGCCTTTTTAAGGGGGGTGGCTACTAAAGATATTTTGGAAGCAGCTACTTGGAGTTCAGTGCATACTTTCTCTAAGCATTACCACCTTCCACTTTACTCTAAATCTAGGGCTGGATTTGCAACTGCAATTTTGCAAGGCATGTTGGCAGCTCCTAATTCCTTATAGTTTTGCCATCCTCCCTTACCTCTGCTTTGGGATTCTACCCATATGTCAGGACTGCAGCAATGTGAGATGAAGAACATAGTACAGTTTTGTACCTACCATAAATGTAGATGTTCAAGATCCACATTGCTGCAGTCAATTACCCTCCCGCCTTCCCCTCTGTTGTTGAAGGTGGTGGTGTGGTTTGTGTTGTACATAGTGTAAATATGGTTAGTGCACGGGTGGTTGTTTAGGTTTTGCTGGTTTTTGGCTTTGGCCTTTCTTGTTAGGGCCTTCTGACATCTGGGGCAAGAAAAGACTGAGGAAATGACGTCGGTCATGCGCTTTTGTACCCTGACGTCCTGATGTCAGTTTTAAGCGCCTTGACCGACGTCAGCCTAATACTTTGGTATTCGGGCCGACCGAGGACAGCGGACTACCCATATGTCAGGACTGCAGCAATGTGGATCTTCGAACATCTACATTTATGGTAGGTACAAAACTGTACTTTACTCTTATGCCCTGCCTACAACAGGAGTTTCGATGGTTAGCAAAGGCTTGTCACCAAAACAAGAGACAGCCATTCACATTACCCCCAGCCAGGCAGACACTAACAATGAATGTATCAGATTATGCCTGGGGGGCCCACATGGCAGGAAGATGCATTCAGGGCACATGGTCCTCAACCCAAATGCATCTACATATCAATCAAAAAGAGATGCTAGCTGTTCAGAATGCCCTGACAGCCTTCAAGGATCTACTTCATCCAGGACAACTACTGATAAAGACAGACAACACCACGGTCATGTGGTATGTAAACAAGCAGGGGGGCACACATTCTTAACCCCTTTAGAGACTAGCCATGACTTTGTGGGACACAGGATTAACTTGTACATCTGCAGGCACAATTCCTGCCAGGAAGGAAAAATACTCTGGCAGACGAACTTAAGCAGAAACCTCATGGATCCCCACGAGTGGCAGCTGGATCCACAAGTCTTCAGCATGATAACAAAGAAATGGGGATGCCCGGACATAAATCTATTTGCCTCCCCTCACAACTATCAGCTAAAATGTTTCTGCACAAGGACTTATCACAGACAAGCATGGAAAGTGGACGCCCTATCTTTCAGCTGGAAAAACCTATCAGTATATGCCTTTCCCCCACTGCCTCTCCTCCCCAAGGTACTTCTAAAGGTCAGACAGGAAAAGCCAAAAAATGATATTGATTGTCCCAGACTGGCCCCGCCAGTACTGGATTCCAATCTTAAAGAACTTGTCTCAATGCCCAGCTTGGACCTTACCTCAAATACCTCATCTACTGTCCCAGTAAAACAATCAGATCCTGCACAGCCAACTCAGGACTTTAAACCTGGCAGCATGGCGGATAATGTAGTCATTCAAAACGCACCTCTCAGTAAAGCTGTTTTGGATGTCATTTTGGAGGCCAGAAGGCCTAGTACTATAAAATCTTATGCTGGAAAATGGAAGAGATTCTGTGCTTGGAACCAGGCACAAGGAACTGATACAGCAGTACCAAATATTCCTCAGATTTTGCAATACTTAACTGAGATGCTGGACAAAGGCCTATCTTTTTCATCTATTAAAATTCATGCCTCTGCCATTTCGGCTCATTACAATACAGAGCCACCTATCTTTTCTCATCCCTTATTAAAACAGTACCTCAGAGGAGCCATAAATTTAAGGCCTCCAAGGAGATCACCAATGCCTGCATGGGACCTCAACTACGTCTTGGAAAAACGCACCCTTCCTCCTTTTGAGCCAGCTGCTACTGCTTATATAAAGTTTTTGTCTTGGAAAACAGCTCTGCTCCTAGCAATAACATCTGCAAGACGAGTTCCAGAGCTGCAAGCACTCATGGCTGTGGAACCTTTTATCATTTTTTATCCAGACAGGGTCTGTCTGAGGACAAACCCAACATTTATGCCTAAGGTGGTGTCCAGTGTGGCTCTTAACCAAACTATTAATCAGCCAACTTTTTACCCAAATCCACAGAACAAGGGGGAGAGAATTCTGCATTCTTTGGACGTACACAGACAGCTTAGATTCTGCTTGGACAGAACCAAAGTTTTCAGAAAGACAGTGCAATTAGTAGTGGCATATGCTGCAGGATCACAAGGAAAGGCTATCTCAAAGCAGACTTTTTCAAAGTGGATAGGCCACTACATTCGTTTCTGCTACTTGCACCATGGCAAGCCAGTGCCTAAGTGCATTAGGCCACATTCAACCAGAGCTGCAGCCACTTCAGCAGCCTTTCTCAGGGGAGTACCAACCAAGGACATTTTAGAGGCTGCTACTTGGGAGTTCAGTGCACACCTTTACAAAGCACTATCATCTGCCACTCTACTCTAAATCCAGGGCAGGCTTTGTCACTGCAGTTCTGCAGGGCCTCATAGCTGCTCCTAATGCTGTTTAGCTCCAGCCTCCCATCCATAGCTTTGGGACTCTACCCAAATGGTAATGACTGCAACAGTGAAACACGAAGAACATAGTACAGTTGTGTACAATTACCATAAATGTAGATTTTAGAGTGTATTCACTGTTGCAGTCCAAGTTACCCACCCGCCATCCCCCTTTTCTTCTGATGGATCCTATCTTTCCTTCTCTGATTTATACAACCTATGTGATGTATTTGCTTATAGATGAAGGTAAAGTTTATATTGGTGCATGTACTTGCATATCTATATATATATCTATATATATATATAAATTTGGGATACCCTTTTAGGGGGCACCTGACATTTGGGTCAAGAAAAACTAAAGCAAATGGCGTCTGCCGCTTCTTTTCTACTCCTGACGACCTGACATCAGGGAAGGGGCGACAGCAGCCAACACAGGACCCAGGACTTTGGAATTCGGGCCGACTGAGGGCAACCTGCCAGCAGGAATACCCAAATGTAATGACTGCAACAGTGAATACACTCTTAACATCTACATTTATGGTAAGTGTACACAACTGTACTTTTTTATAGTGTGAGTTTTAAAAAGGAAGAGCAGAATAAATTTCCTCTCTCCCCAACCCGAGAAACAAGTCAAACCAAATAGTATAGGGTACAATAATAGTCGGGCCTGTTTTTAATAGTAACTCTCAAGCAAGCAGAAACTGGAGATGTTCTTCGTATTTCCCTGTTGCAATCATCACCTGTGGGTTATCTCTGCTGTGGTAGCCCTTGGCCGGCCCGAATACCAGAGTCACTGTTTTTCTGCGTCGACTGGTCTCGCTTGTTGACTGACATCGGGTTGTTAGTGCTGTAAAGCAAGGCAGCTGACGCCATTACATCAGTCTTTCTTGCCGTGGAGCCCATAGCAGAAGCAGTCTGCAAGTGTGCTGGTTGGTCACTACCAGAGTTTGAATTACAGCTGAAAACGTCTAAAGCTAAGTACCCCCTTGGGGATCCTTTTTTCTTGCACTAACCGATGTCTGAAAAAGTTGACAATTGTCTCACCTGTGGAAAGCAAATCCCACACCGAGACTTCCATTCATACTGCGTCACTTGTTTAGGCCCAGATCACAACGTCCCCTGTTGCTGGTTCTGTGCCCTCTTTAATGCTGGAACCATTCGTTGTAGAGCTCTTATCGTAGACAGGTATTTTCATCATCTGTCTTTGCATTCCAAAATGGCATCAGCCAACAATCCATAGACATTACGAAAAAATACAGAGATAAAAACAGACCACACAAGGCTAAGCCTTCTGACGACGGTACCACTAAGGTAGTCAGTTCTCCGGAATTCAGTGAGGCGCCTTCGCAGCCTTTTATGTCCTATACGATATCTACGCAGGGCTGTACCGAGACCCTTTTGGAGTCCAGTATGCCCCAGAAATCTTTGTCTTACACGCCTTTGGTCGTCTCTGCCTGGGTTGGATCTGGAGCTGCGACACAGGCACCGACTTCCGAGGAGGCCTTTCGCACTACCGATTCTAGACAAAAAAACAACGTCTTCTCATCCAACTACAGTTTCTTTCAGACCGATGGATACTCTTAGGCCTAGAAGCCAGGCCACTCCTAGAGAATCTACCTCTAGCCACCGTCCTACTTCTGCTCCACCACCCCAAGCCCAAATGCTTAAAATGGCGGAGGATCTTATCTCTCTTATCAGGGGTAGTCAGGCCACAACTTCTAAAAGGAAAAGACACCCTTCTCCTGAAATAATGACAGAGCATAATTCTGAGGAATCTGATTATTCAGATTTTGAAGAGGAACAACTACCTCTGACTGCTTATGAGGATTCAGATGCAGATGAATCCATTCCTTCTGCCTCCCCACCAGAAGACCTTTCCTTTGAGGAAACCCTTCACGCCCTCAGGGAACATTTCCACTTGGAATCTCAGGACTTCCCTCAGTCTAAGAAAAGAGTTTCTAGACCTGACCCAGCACAGACCCCTGGCCACCCCCCCCCCCCAATCTTAGAAGTGGTGGATGATGTTTTCCATGAATCCAACTTGGTCCCTGATACCCTCCCACCAGCTCCCAGTAAACCTGACAGGTATTACAGAGTACCGGATTCTCACAAATACTTGTACAGAAATCCTGGTGCAGACCCAGAGGTCATTACACAGGGATCTAAAGGAGCCAAGGCTGGTTCTGCAAATAATCCTATTCCTTCTGACAAGGACTCCAGAGCTCTGGACAGATGGGGTAAAAACGTATACACCTCTGCAACCTTAGCTATCAGAGCACTCAGTTGTCAGTTCCATATGTTAAAATATCAGCAATGCACTTTGGAACTATTAAAGCAAAAGATTTCAACCTTTCCTGACTGTGCCAATTCGAAAGAGTTGGCATATTTACTGCACTCTACTCCTCAAGTGGCCAAACACTCATTACACTGTGGATATGACACCCTAGAAGCCTCAAGCAGGGCAGCAGTGTCAGGATATGTCATTAGGAGACATGCATGGTTGAAGGAACATCCTTTCCCTGATCATGTCAAGTCCAAATTAATTGATGCACCCTTGGATAAGGACCGCTTGTTTGGAGTAAAAGCAGAAGAAGTGCTTAAAAAGATGGAAGACAAAGCAAAATCTATGAAAACAGTAAAAGATTTCTTTCAGGTTCAACCTCCTAGTTTCAGCAGGAATTTTCCCACTAAGCACTGGTCCTTTCCTTCACCTAGCAGACGGGGGCAAGGTAAGTCCCGCAGGGACAGGCCACCCAGGCCCCCATCCCAGGGACACCAGAGAACCAAATAGTGGATCACTTCCGCCCTAAAGGCAGAGAGTTCTAAGCCATCTTTCTATGGCAAAAGCTCTCAATGACTCCTCCTTCCCCCTCTGCCCTCCTTTAGCTCACCAAAAGCTATGAGGAAGGCTCTCCCTCTGCAAAGATAATTGGCTTTCTGTAACAAAGGGCCAATGGGTCTTGAAGATCATTTTTCTGGGATACAAATTCTTTTTCAATGAACTTCCAGTTTCAAGAGGGTACCCAGACTTGCCTCCAAATCAGTGGGCAGAGGCATTGAAACAAGTCCAAACTCTCATAGCCCAGGGGCAGTAGAACCTGTTTCCTCAGATCAAACGGGCAAAGGCTTTTATTCCAGACTATTCCTTGTTACCAGAAAAGATGGCACTTGGCGCCCCATCCTGGATCTATCCATTCTGAACACCTTCCTGGCAGTCCCCAAATTCAAAAAGCTAACTTTGCAGCAGCTGCTGCCTGTGCTGACAAAAAATGCCAGGTTAGTGACCCTAGACCTAAAAGATGCCTACCTCCACATCCCCATAAGGGAATCCTGCAGGAAATTCCTGCGCTTCAGCGCAGGCAACACTTTCAGTTCTCTGTGGTACCCTTTGGCTTATCTACTGCTCCCAGTGTATTCACCAAATGCTTAGCCCTGGCCTTAGCATTTTGCAGACAGAGAAATATACAGATTTACCCTTATCTGGATGACTGCCTCATTCAGGCAGAGTGCAAAGAAAAGCTGCTCCAGGACCTCCTCTTTGTCAAAACCCTCCTAACTTCCTTAGGGTTCACCATCAACAAGAAGAAATTAAAGCAAACTCTCTCCAGGAGGATCATTTTCTTGGGAGCACTGCTGGACACAGTATCCCAAATGACCTTCCTATCCCCAGAAAAGTGGAGCTTCCTGCCTGTCTGCTTTACCCAGCTGGCTTCCAGAAGTCACCTCACGCCGAGGAAATTCCTCCAAGCCTTGGGGTGCATGGCATCTTGCATCCTTCTAATTCCTCTGGCCAGGCTTCACATGAGAAAACTTCAGTGATATCTAATGAACCTTTGGTGTCAGCACTCTCCACCTCTAGAGACCTCTCTCCCTCTGATCCCCTGTACAAGGGCAGAATTTCTCTGGTGGGCAGGGGCCTGTGCCAAGAACAAGGGTCTTCCCTTCATCCTCTGCCCTACCGGGCAGGCCATCGCCACCGATGCCTGACATTACCTGGGGCGCACACCTAGCAGGCAGGTGCACCCAAGGTCTTTGGTATGCCCAGCACCTTCCTTTACACATCAGCCAGAAGGAAATTATGGCAGTACAAAAGGCTCTGACATCCTTCAAACCCCATCTCAGGCCAGGGGTTCTCCTTATCAAAACAGACTACACCACAGTAATGTGATACATCAACAAACACAGAGGGACCCAATCTTACTCTCTGTGAAAGCTACCCATGAACCTCTGGCTGACAGCCTCATCCATGGAATTGCACCTAATAGCCCAATACCTACCAGGGATCAACAACACCCTGGCAGACTACTTAAGCAGAAACTTACTTGACCCCCACGAATGGCAGCTCCAGAGAAAATCTTGTTGCAAGTTGCTCAGCAGTGGGGAACTCCGGAGGTGAATCTCTTTCCTTCGCACCTCAACCACCAGCTGAAATAATTCTGTACCTGGAAGTATCACCACCTAGCGTGGAAGGTGGATGCTTTGACTTTCCCCTGGAACTCCCTCTTTGTGTACGCATTCCCTCCTCTGTCTCTTATTCCCAAGCTACTGATCAAGATATGGGAGGAGAGACCATAGGCCATCCTCATTGCTACAGATTGGCCAGACAGCGTTAGTACCCCTTACTGTGCCGCCTGACATCACAGCCTCCCAGGCAGCTTCCCCTGATCTCAGACCTCTTGACTCAGGTGGAGGGGGAAATACTGCACCCATACTTTCAGACTCTGAAACTGTCAGCATGATTAATACTCTAAAAGCAAACCAAGTGCCCCTGTTAAGCTAACAAATCCTAGACATTATCTTAGAGGCCAGAAGGCCCAGCACCAGAAAATCTTGTGCAGGGAAATGGAAAAGATTCTGCTCCTGGAGCCAGCCCAGAGGGGGCAGTTCCTCACAATCTTCCATCCCTCTTATCCTGGACTACCTAGCGGAGTTACTCAATAGTGGCCTCTCCTTCTCTTCTATTAAAATCCACGCCTCAGCCATTCCAGCTCATTTCAATACAGACCAGCCCCTGTTCTCGCATCCTTTGATTAAACAATTCCTCAGAGGGGCTTCTAATATCAGACCTCCTAGAAGGCCATCCACGCCAGCCTGGGACCTGACTTATGTTTTGGGAAAACTAACCTTACCACCCTTGGAACCTGCTGCTTCTGCAGAACTGAAATACCTCTCCTGGAAGACTGCTTTCCTACTAGCTATCACCTCAGCCAGAAGAGTTTCAGAACTTCAGGCACTGATGGCCATTGAGCCCTTCATCATTTTCCATGCAGACAGGGTCTCCCTGAGGACTAACCCCTACTTTATGCCCAACGTGGTATCTAATGTGACTCTCATCCAGGCTATTACATCTACCCACCTTCTTTCCTAACCCTCGAAACAAGGGGGAATGAATTCTGCACTCACTAGACGTGCACAGACTGCTCCAATACTACCTGGACCGTACTAAACCCTTCAGGAAAACAGACCAACTTCTTGTCAGCTTTGCCCCAGGGGCAGAGGGGAAGTCCATTTCCAAGTGGATATCACACTGTATCCATTTCTGCTACAGATTTACATTAGAAACCACCCCCTAAGTCTATTCGTACCCATTCCACTAGGGCAGCCTCCACTTCCACAGCATTCCTCAGGGGAGTTCCTACCAGGGACATCTTGCAAGCTGCTACCTGGACCTCTGTAACTACCTTTACAAAGCATTATCACCTTCCGCTTATGCTAGGGCTGGGTTTGCCTCTGCAATTCTGCAGGGCATGCTTACCCATGCCAAGGTCTGTAACTAATCCCCCCCCCCCCTCCTCAGCTTTGGGAATCCTCCCACAGGTGATGACTGCAACAGTGAAACACGAAGAACATAGTACAGTTGTGTACACTTACCATAAATGTAGATGTTCGAGTGTATTCAGTGTTGCATTCCTGGATGTTCTTCGTGTTTCACTGTTGTAGTCCTTTCATTTGGGGTTTTCTGCTTGCATTAGCCCTCAGTCGGCCTGATTAACAAAGTCTTCGGTCCTACGTCAATTGTTGTCCCTTCTTCCATGACGTCAGGGGGTATAAAATATGCAGCTGACGCCATTACATCAGTCTTTCTTGCCGTGCAGTGCCCAAAGCAGAAGCAGTTCGCAAGTGCCGGTCGGCCAACTCCTGAAATTTTCATTTTCGAGTTTCAGAACCGAAGTCTTCAACTAAAGCTAAGTACCCCATTGGGGAAACTTTTTCTTGCTCTTTACTGATGTCAGTAAAAGTTAATTGCATTACTTGTGGAAAGCAAATACCTCATAAAGATTTTCATTCGTACTGTATTCCTTACCTTACCTACCTACCTGACCACGACGTCCCTTGCTGTCTGTTTTGTGCTTTGAAATAGTACCTGTTTTGTGCTTTATTTAATCAGCGCACTATCCGTCGTCTGTATATTTTTGCCACTAAATATTTTGGTTTTCAGTTTAATTATCCAGAAATGTTGTCAGTTAGCCATCCGACTACCGGGATTTTGAAAAAAACGCAAAGATAAAGACAGACAGGCGCCGAGGTCCAAAACTGCTGACGGCGCTTCTCCTAAGCCAGTCTCCAGTTCATCGGTGCTCAGTGAGGTGCTTTCGCAGCCCCTGATACCCGCTACTTCTGATTCGCAGGCCTCTACTTAGACCCATTCGGAGTCCGGTATGCTGCGAGATGCTTCAGCTATGGAACCTGCGGATGTGTCTGCCTTGGATGGGTCCAGAGCCGCTGTGCAGGCACCGGCTTCTGAGTGTGTATTCAGGCCTACGGACTTGCATATTAAACCGATGCCTCCTCCTTCATTTAGGCCTAAATCTCGAACCATGCCTAAAAAACCGATGCCCAGGCCGCATGCTCAGGCCTCTATGCCTAAAAAACAAATAAGAATGGCTGAAGATTTTATAAGTTTAATCAGGGGAGGCCACCCTCCCCTTTCTAAGAGACCTAGGACTGAATTTGTTTATGAATCTTCTGAACAGTATTCTGATTATCTGATTCTTCTGATGAACTGGGATTTGCCCTTATCCACTTATGAGGATTCTGATGCAAAGAACTCTATTCCCTTTGCTTCCCCTCCAGAGAATTTTTGTTTTGGTGAAACCTTACATACTGTAAGGGAGCTTTTCCACTGGAAAAGCCAGGATTTTTCTGATTCAAAAAAGAGGCTTGGGGATTTCTTACTCCTGCCAAAGCATAGCTGTTCCTCCTGTACTAGACATTGTTGATGATGCTTTTTCGGAATCTAGTTTGGCTCCTGATTCTTTGCCTCCTGCTCCCAGAAAACCTGACGGATATTACAGGGTTCCTGATTCACAAAAGTTCCTTTTTAAAAATCCTATTGCGGATCCAGAGACTATTTCACAGGGACCCAAGGACATTAAGGCTTCTACTGCTAAAAATCCTATGCTTCTGATAGAGACTCCAGGGCGTTGGATAGATGGGGTAAGAAGGTTTACACTTCTGCAACCTTGTCCATTAGGGTTTTAAATTGCCAGTTTCATATGTTAAAGTATCAGCAGCATGTTATTGGGTTGCTTAAACAGAAAATGATGATTCCTGACTCTGTGGAAAATAAAGAATTACAGGATTTAATGCATTCTGCTGCAGGTTGGAAAACCTACTTTGCAATGTGGATTTGATTCCTTAGAGGCCTCTTGCAGGGCTGCTGTTTGTTCTGTACTCAGAAGGCTTGCTTGGCTTAAGGAGCAATCTTTGAATGATCATGTTAAAGCTAAATTGTTGGATGCTCCCTTAACTCAGGACCGCCTGTTTGGCAACAAGGCTGAGGAGGTTCTTCAAAAGATGGAAGATAAAGCTAAATCTATGCAAACTGTTAAAAGATTTCTTACAAGTTCAGCCTCCTGGATTTAGTATACATTGGCCCTTTAAGAATTGGTCCTTTCCAGCCCTTCCAGGTCTTTTCAAGTCAAACCCATACACAGCAGAAACCCTAGGTTTCAGTCCCAGGAGACGCACAAGACTAAGCAGTGGGGGGTTTCCACACCCAAATCAGGGAGTAGTAAGACTCCCCCTATGGAAAACTATCTCAATGACTTGCTTTTAAAACTTCCAAGCACTTCCCAACCGGATGTTCCTTTAGGTGGAAAGATTGGTCTGCAGGCCAAAAACTGAGAACTCATTACCCAGGACAAATGGGTTTTAAATATAGTGTCCCAAGGATACAGACTTCACTTCCACACCTTACCAACACCAAGCGGGTGGCCAGATCTACCCCCAAATCAGTGGGCAGGGGCCCAAAATCAAGTACTCTCTCTCTTGAGCATGGGGGCTATTCAGTTGGTACCAGAAGAGGAAAGGGGACAGGTTTTCTATTCAACACTTTTTCTGGTACCCAGAAAAGGCAATACATGGCGTCCTATCCTGGACCTTTCTACTCTAAATACCTTACCGGTGATTCCAAAATTCAAGATGCTGACTCTTCACCAGCTGCTTCCTGTGCTAGGCAAAGATGCATGGTTGACAACACTAGACTTAAAAGAAGCATACCTGCACATTCCTATCAGGGAGTCTTGCAGAAGATACCTACGCTTCAAAGCAGGCGACATGCACTATCAGTTCTCTGCACTGCCCTTTGGCTTCTCTACCGCGTCCAGGGTATTCACAAAGTGCCTAGCTCCAGTCATTGCATTCTGCAGGCAAAGAAATATTCAAATATATCCATACCTGGACGATTGTCTAATTCAGGCAGAAAGCCAGGACATTCTTTTGAATCATCTGGCCTTTGTTCAAAGGGTATTGACTTGTCTGGGGTACACCATAGAGTTCATAGATTAGTACTAGGCTAACTGCCCTTGTGGGCCATTTTCAGCCTAGCCAATTACCCCATGTGAGAATCAAACCCTGCACCTTATGTTTGTAAGGTAAACACCTTAACCATTATGCCAACCTCCCATAAACGAAAAGAAATCACACCTGGTACCCTGTCAACAAATTATATTCCTGGGAGCAAGCTTGAGTACAACTTCCCAGATGGCTTTCCTCATGCCAGAGAAACTGACTCATTTGACAACCTACTTCAAACAAGTGGTCACAAAAACTCCGTTATCTGCAAGGCGAATACTGCAGGCCTTGGGGTTCATGGCCTCCTACATTCTTCTAATTCCATATGCAAGGCTGCATATGAGGAAACTGCAGTGGTATCTCAAAAGCCTATGGTGTCAGCATTCACAGGATCTAGAAGCTATGATTCCTATCATACCTTGTCTACGCCTAGAGTTCCTTTGGTGGGCAGAGGCCTGCCACCAAAACAATGGACTACCATTCACTCTACTCCCTGCAGCCCAAACCTTAATAACAGAGGCATCAGACTATGCATGGGGGCTCCCCCCAGAACCATCAATAGGACAAATTTTGCACAAGGATTTCCCACAAACTAGATTGGAAAGTGGCTGCTCTGTCCTTCAGCTGGAAAAACCTATCAGTTTATGCCTTTCCGCCTCTGCTCTCCAAGGTACTACTAAAGATCAAACAGGACAAGCCAAGGACAATTTTAATTGCACCAGACTGACCACGTCAGCACTGGTACCCCCTTCTGCGCAGTGTGTCACGCTTGGCCCCATGGCACCTGCCTCAGACTTACTTCCCTGTTGTCTCAGCAGGGGAACCAGATTCTGCACCCTCATCTGCAAACCCTGAACCTAGCAGCCTGGCTAATTACCTAATTTCTTCTTTTCCACCCCTCAGTAAATCAGTAATGGATATCGTTTTAGAGACTAGGAGGCCTAGTACTAGAAAATATTATGCTACAAAATGGAAATGATTTTGTAACTGGAACCAATTTCAAGGGATGCGCGCAGCAGTTCCCAATTTACCTCAGATTCTACAATATTTGACTAAGCTGCTTCATAAGGGCTTGTCCTTTTTCTCCATCAAAATTCATGCCTCAGCTATTTCAGCTTATTAGAGCACAGAGCCTCCTGTCTTCTCTCACCCACTGATCAAGCAGTTCCTCAGAGGGACCAAACATGTAAGGCCACGGAGGAGAGCTCCAACTCCAGCCTGGGACCTTAACTTTGTATTGGAAAAACTTACTCTTCCTCCTTTCGAGCCAGCTGCTGCTGTAGACTTAAAATTCCTTTCTTGGAAAATGGCTTTCCTTTTAGCAATCACTTCAGCAAGAAGGGTATCTGAATTGCAGGCTCTTATGGCAGTGGAGCCTTTCATCATCTTTCATGCGGACAGGGTGTCCCTCAGAACCAATCCCTCCTTCATGCCCAAGGTGGTATCCAGTGCGGCTCTTAATCAGTCCATTCATTTTCCTACCTTCTTTCTCTAACCCACAGAACAAAGGGGAAGGGATACTGCACTCCTTAGATGTGCACAGACAACTTGGATTCTACTTGGACAGGACTAAACCTCAAAGGAAATCCGAACTGCTGGTGGCATTTGCTGCAGCGACAGAGGGGAAAGCTATTTCTAAGCAAACCATTTCAAAATGGATAGGCCACTGCATTCATTTCTGCTATAAGCACCATGGAAAACTTACCCCACAGGGCATCAAACCCCATTCAGCCAGGGCTACATCTACCTCTACAGCCTTTCTCAGGGGCATCCCCACAAGGGACATCCTAGAAGCTGCTACCTGGAGTTCTGTACATACTTTCACCAAGCATGATCATTTGCCAATTTTCTCTAATTCCAGAGCTGGTTTTCCCACTGCAGTCTTGCAGGGCCTTATAGCTGGTCCTAATTCTATTTAAATTCCTCCTCCCAACCTTAGCTTTGGGAATCTACCCAAATGTAATGACTGCAAGAGTGAAACACTAAGAACATAGTACAGTTGTGTACACTTACCATAAATGTAGGTGTTCGAGTGTATTCACTGTTGCAGTCCTGGTTACCCTCCCTCCAGCCCCCTTTCATCTTTTGGCTGTACCTCTACTCTCATTTACTATGCTCAAAAAGCTTTTCGGTGTATTTGCTTTTTTGTTGGAGGTATATCCTTGTGTTATAGATTTAATTGCTTCCCATTAAGGAGGCACCTGACATCTGGGGCAAGAAAAACTGATGTAATGGTATCGGCTGCATGTTTTATACCTCTGATGACCTGACGTCATGGAAGAAGGGACAGCAACTGACACAGGACCCAAGACGTTGTTAATCAGGCTGACTGAGGGCTACTGCAAGCATATAACCCCAAATGTAATGACTGCAACAGTGAATACACTCTATAACATCTACATTTATGTTAAGTATACACAACTGTACTTTTCCCTCCCTCCTTCCCCCTTATATCCTCTTTACTTAGGGAGACATAAGCTTCTTATTATGGCTTTTAGCCACCAAGACCACTTTACCATATTTCCTTAGGCTTCTGACTGGCTAGGGCAAGAAAAACTGATGTAATAGCATTGGCTGCCTTGCTTTATAGCACTGACGACCTGACATCGGTCAACAAGAAACAGCAGCCGATGCAGAAATACTTTGAATCTGGTATTCGGGCCAGCCGAGGGCTACCACTGCAAGGATAACCCACAGGTGATGACTGCAACAGTGAATACACCCTAACATCTACAAGTATGGTAAGTGTACACAACTGTACTTTAAACGCCATCTACCAATCTCCATGGGTGCTGGTTAACTGAGAGTTTACTATAATTGTGGACATAAGCTCCCCTTCTCAGATGTTCACACTTTGTCTCTACTACTTAAGACTGCTTCACTTGCAAGAAGATTGCACTGTTTGCCACGGTTCAACCGCAGGAATTTGGCACAGTGCAAAAACAGATTGATTTTAAAGGAGCTTTTGCCATCTTTTGGAGAGGCTATATCATGAGATAAATGTCCAAAAAAAAAAAACGAAACATTCTGTGTCCTTGTCTCTGAAGCAGTCATCTTCTGTTTAGGAGTCTTCAAAGAAAAGGACTCGCTAAGATCTGAGTTCACCCCTGAAAAACTGAAAATCTTTTATCCAAAGAAGCCAAAATTAACTCATCCGACCTTACCAGATCCAGCTGTTACTGGTCCATCAATGCAAATTATTTTACCAGAGATTCTGTATTCACCTTCGGTGGATCCAGTAAACTCCTGGATACCTTCCTC
Source organism: Protopterus annectens (assembly GCF_019279795.1). Taxonomy (NCBI): domain Eukaryota; kingdom Metazoa; phylum Chordata; order Ceratodontiformes; family Protopteridae; genus Protopterus; species Protopterus annectens. The sequence goes on from NC_056732.1 coordinate 580,153,502, forward strand.
ATTTCTGGACAGACCCAAGCCTCTTCAGTGTTTTCCACTCATTCTTCTAGAAGTCTTACAGTGGGAGATGTGAAAAGAGTGCTGAGAAAGATTCTCTCGGTGCTGGATTAGATGGGTGTTCCTTCGGCTCCTACCCCTCTCGTTCAGGAGGTCCATTATTCTGTTACACCCCCACTACAAGTTCCTCCTCTGAGTCCTTCAGTGGTTCAGAGTCTGTGGATCCTATATTCCCAGATCCATCTGGTTTGGATCCAATGATTGCTGTATCCTCGGATCCTAAGCTTAATCTGGGCACTCTGATCCTGTCCAATCCGGAGAGCTATCTGAGCCAAAGCTTCCCTTTCTGATCAGAGTTGTTGCAGTTGACTCTCTGACTTTCAGAGCTGTCTGTGCACCTCTGATCCTTGCCATTGGTCAGCTCAACTCTGGCTTTCACCTCTGGGATTTTGCCTTTGGTGTGAGGGAGGGCCACGATCCAGAAGCGTGCCTTCTCAGATCTGAGGTCTTCCCTTTGGGGAGATCTGCTTTCAAGGTTGTGAAGAGTTTTCTGTTCCTTGACCGAATGGATGGATCTAACCCCCTCGGATCCTAGATCTTCAACCTGACGTTTGTGTTCAGAGTCTCACCAAATCTTTCCTCATTGACAGCCAGTACCAAGACCCCAGGTTTCCCCATAGGGAATCTTGATTTCTTCTGATACCTCTCCAGATTATCCCACAGAGGAGGTCCCTAAGAGGACAACTTGCAAAAGGAAGCACCTAGACTCATCAGAGGAGTCCATCATAGAAGAAACAGATTTCAGTGAAGTATGTCCACGGTCACTTCCTGAAGATGTCTCATTTGTAGACATCCTTGAAATTCTTAACCAGAGAGGTTGCTAGATGCCCAACAACCCTTCGTCTCAGGTTTCTTTATTCCTGGAGGCCTTCAGCACTGGCCATCTACCTCCTGCATGACTCCACCTGCCGATGGGTTCATTGAGTTGATCTCTCTGTGGACATGTAAGGAACCAGACACTATTGAACCTGCATCTGAGAAAGCAGATAAGATTATGGCACTACCTGTGGACAAACAGTTTTGGGGAAAAGTAGTGCCCATTGATGCCATGGTCATAACGGCGGCCACCAGAAAGGAACTTGCTGGGGGGAGCTTCAGTGTACACCCCCCCCGTACCACTGGAAACAGTGGGAAACATTCACTGGGAGTATAGCAGGTACACATTCATTATTTCCAGAGGCAGCTCACTGCATCAACCGCAATTTCTCTTAAGAGCTCATTGGCACAGCTATATTGTTGAGATCTCAGCCGAATGACCAAGCCAGGACCTCCAGCACCCTCTCTGTCCAACCAGTGCTTCATGTCCCTGCCCAAGTAGCTGACACACTCTTTTTGAGGTTTGAGTTGCGCACACACACACACACACACACACACACACACACACACCTGGGAAAGACTTGCACAGGTTCACTAGCTGTGCCCCTTCTGTCCAGACTATAAGGTAGTTACCACTGCCACCAGTCAACTCCTTATTACCTACTTGAAGGCCCTTAATGAAGTGTGTCCAATCTTACTGTGTAATATTAATATTAACACAAATGGTAGTTTGACCAAGAGCAAAGCTATTAGGAGTGGCCCACACAGTGTCGCCAAATAAATATGCAAGTACTCTCAAAACTTAAATATCTGTACATAGATCAGCCACCATAAAGGTTTTAAATATATTTAATAATAAAACAACAAGACAATACTAAATGTATTTCACAGTGGCATCAGAGTTCAAAACCACAGGATATATTTAAAACAACATTGCAGGGCAGTCTCAAATAAGTAAAGAAAACTATCTAAACTAAGCTTTACTATATTCATGTCTGTATCTAAGAGAATTATTATAACCTAAGAACTTACTAATCGAGCAAGGCAGATGTGGTGAATGGATTTTCTAGTCGCCGTCTGTTCCAAGACAGAATGCAGAATGCTCTGACTCACAAAGAGACTTCTCAAACTAATATTAAAAAATATTACTGCTAGGATAGCTTGCAGAATGACATTTCTTGTCATCTGACTTTTAGTTCCCAGGCCCAGAAACAACCATTGATGGCAGCTGGTAGCATTTAGCATCTACCTGCAAAAATACATAAACAAGGGCTTCTCCTTGGGTCTCTGGAAGATGTTGGAAGTCATAAAACAATTGCATTCCTTCATGCTTTCAAGACAAGTAATTAGTTCACCCTAAAGACAATACAGAAAGTTCCTAGTACAGACATTGTGTCTGTTACTGTATTGAAAACTGTAAGATATGATCTTTCATGGCCTAGCCATAAAGTAATTTAATTTCAAGCATTTTTTCTAAAATTTCCTAGATGGAGGTTAACCTCCTGTATCCCAGTTTCCACTGTTAAAATATATACATTTAAACAGTTACAGTAGTTCATGTGCATTTCTGGTCTTTTCCAGTAGGGCACACTGTTGATCCATTTTAAACACAAGCCTTTTCCAAGTACCCCTTTCAGCACACAAGTTTTACAAGCAGTTTGGTATACACATGACACGCAGTTCTAATACATTTGTAACACAAGCATACTACACAAATCATTTTGGTATTCTACAATGACAAACAATGACCTATAAAATTCCAGCTAACTGGGCTGGCAGTATCTATTTTCATCACACCCTCCAACATGGAGTCGCAGGCAATGAACAGATTTGGAAAGCATGTCTATGCTTCACTGACCTTCACATTAATGTATCTGAATTATTTGGTTAACTTTACAAGACTTCAGAGGGATTTGATTAAGGAGTTGTCAAATACCTTCTCAGGAGCTGTTTCTGAAGTTCATTTATCTATGACTTCTCAGTTGGCTACCCTGCAATCCATTTCTGATTCCGCCATAAAGTTGGTTTCTCATGTAGCAGAAAGAACCTCAAGGGCAGTGCATTCAGGCATATCCATTAAGAGACATGCCTGGATGCGCTTGTGAGATTTTGCAGAGCCCTTCAAGTCCTCGTTCATCAGTGCTTCAATTGACGGCACGCCTTTGTTTGGCTCCAAGGTGAAGGACACACTATCCAGGTGTGAAAAGGATGTAAAGACCTTGTCTACAGTGGGTGTATGTTTTTCAGACTCTGAGATCCTTTTCCAGGAATCTACAGGGTTGTTGAAAGATGTTATTCAAGAAGTCTCAGGGTCCGTTGCAAGGCGCACTTGGAGCAGGTTCCCCCAGTGACAGAGTTGGGGACTGTAATGGATGACGATGGCCACGCAGCAGAGGTGGCCCACAAAGCCAGGGTTCCAGAGAATCCTCCTTTGACAGACCCTTCCAACACTTCTGAAAGGAGGCCTGATTGCCCACCTGTGGAGGCAGTCGGGGGATGTTTATCCCTGCACCAGAGAGCCTGACTAGACTTAAAAGATAATTCGGTGCAGAGGATTATTTCTAGAAGTTATATAATTCCCTATTCCCTTCCTCTTCCAAACTCAAGAAAAATCCTCACTGTTCAACCCAGTCAGTGGCAAAAAGCAGCAATTTAAATTCAAACACTGCTAGAAAGAGAGTCATCCAAGAGGTCCCACCAGACTAGAGAGAATCTGGAACTTGCTCAAGGTTCTTTTTGGTGCCAAAAAAACAAGGGACTGGAGACCAGTTTAGGATCTCACCAATTTAAACAGGTCAGTTCGAACCAAGTTTCAAATGGTCACGGTGTTAAGTCCATTCTTCCATTTCTAGGCAATGATGACTGAATGTGCTCAGTAGACCTTCAGGAAGCATACCATCATATAAAGATGAATAGACTATCCAGAAGGTATTTACACTTTCGTCTGGGAGCCGGTCATTACCAATTCAGAATTCTGCCCTTTGGACTCACCACAGCCCCCAGGGTGCTTACCAAGAGCATGGTAATAGTAGCAGTTCACATGAGACTACAATGATTTTGGGTGTTTCTATATCTAGATGACTGGCTAATTTCTGCTCAGATCAGGCATCAGCTGATAAGGGCTAGAGATCAGGTTCTCCAGACTTGCTCTCTTTTGGGGATAACCATAAACTACAAAAAGTCTCAACTAAAACTTACTCTAAGCTTAGAATTCATAGGAGCTATACTCAACACAAAATCAACCATAGCTTCACTACCGCCCTGAAGAGTTCAGACAGTAAGATCACAGGTCAGAAAGATAAGCTGCAGTACCAAGATTTCAGCCTGCATGGTCCTTCAAGCTCTGAGTTCAATGACAGCTGCAGTAACATTAGTACGGTTAGCCAGATTTTTACATGAAAATTCTGTAGTGGATGCTAGCTACACCATGATCGATATTTTACCAGCCCATGTCTTATCAGATATGAATCACTGAAACATGCAAGAGAAATCTTGGGTGCTGGATTTGATCAGACCAGGTTGTACAAGGGTGGCAGTTTTTTCCTCCTCAGTCTAAGGCCATAGTTACTATGGGTGCTTCCCAGCTGGGGTGGTGAGGCCTTTTTCTGGGGAGAACTGTCCACGATGCTTGGTCCACTGCAAATGTCAACTTGCATACTAATGTCCTAGAGATGAGAGCATTGTTTTTAGCATTGTAGGCCTTCCAGAATGCTCTACCTTTGGGGACTTATGCAATTCAAACAGACAACATTTCACTGGCTTGGTACATCAAGCAAGGAGGGACCAGATCCTTACCCCTTGTGTCGAGAAGCTGTGAGTGTAGCAATGGGCGATCTCATCCTACATCTTCCTCGTAGCAACGCATATTCCAAGGAAATCCATTGTAATAGCAGACTGAGCAGGTGCATTCTTCTACTTCATGAATGGTACCTGAACAAGAATGTAATTCAGATAATTTTCCATTAATGGGGCCAGCCTTGCAGCAAACTTTGTGTCTCCCCTATAAACAGCAAATGCAACAGCTACTTTGCCATAATCCCTTCAGAAAGCTGCTATGTTGAAGAACAAAGTCATCCTCATTGCACCTTACTAGCCTTGACAAATCTGGTTTCCCTTCCTTTGGCCTCACTTGCTTCACCAACCTTGGATTCTGGATCTGACTCCAGACCTTCTGTCTCACCCAACAGACATGATTCATCCAAGCATAGCCAACCTCGGGCTTGACTGCCTGGCTTCTGCAGTTCCATTAATAACCAGACAACCTATACTCTCTTCACCTGTTTGTCAGATACTTTTATCTTCCCATAAGCCTTCTCCCAGAAAGCTGAATTACAGCAAATGGAGCATGTTTGTTCACTGGGCTCATCTAAATAATACTGAACCCTTTCAGCCCCCATACGAGCATTCTTGAATTTTTGTCCCATCTTTTAAAGAAGAAGCTAGTTCTTCAACTGTTAAAATTTGGTTTGCAGCCAAATCAAATTTTCACATTAGTTTTGACGGTTCCTCTGTCACCTCTCATTCATTTATTTAACGTTTGTTTACTGGGAAAGTCTGACTGGACACTGGTCCTTTTTTCAATGGAGACCTGGGGAGAAAAGCTCCAAATGTAAGTAGTAAGAATTACATAATACAGTAAGCACATAAAGTTTATACAATTATAGTAATAAAGAGAAGCACACTTTTATAAAGGTAATAAAAGTCAGTTACAGTAGAGCTAGCGGATTGTTATTAAAGGTAAGAATGTATATATGGTGAGATACATAGGATAAATGGTTTAGTGGCTAGGATAAATAAAAAATACTTGGAGACATTCACAGTGCGTATGTACAGAACTAAATGCTGGGAACATACTGTTGTCTAGAGGTTGGTAGGTTTGACCCGTGCGTGATTCTGCATGTTTCAGAGAGATGAAGAGAGTAGGAGTTATTTTAATGTATGAATGTTTGTGTGTAGGTACAATAGTTGACTATAACAAAGTGGACTTTGATTTATGAAGCTGAATAGTAGTATTTGGTTAATAGTCCTGAGCAGGGTTAGCCGGGATGGTTACAAGGGCAAAGCCAAGTGTTAGTTAAATGTGATTTTAGTAGGATTTTGAACTGTGCAATAGAGTTATTGGTTATAGTAGATCGGAGGTTGTTCCAAGTTTAGAAGTATAATATCTAAATAAATTAAGCAAAGCCTTCTTGAAAGGCACTCTTCTTCTAAAACCTCCTTTTAGACATCCTACTCTTCCATGGAACCTGAATCTGATACTGCAGGCTCTTCGTAAGTCCCCCTTGGAAGCAGTAGCCACAGGTGACATTAAATATCTTTCTTGGAAGACTATCTTTCTGGTAGCTGTTACCTCTGCCAAACAAATGTCTGAGATTCAAGCCTTGTTTTCTTAACCACCATACTTGATTTTTCACAGGAATAGAGTTACCTACAGACTAATGCTTCCTTTAAGGTGGTGTCAGAATCATATCAATCAATTCATTGATTTGCCAGTATTCTTTCCTAAATTTGCTAACAAGGGTCAATACATATTACATTTATTGGATGTCCACAGACAGTTGCATTTCTACGTACATGGAACAAAAGACATCAGAAAATCTGACCAATTGTTTCATTCATAGAAATAAAATTGGGAAAACCAGTTGCCAATGTCACTTTCTCCTTGGCTAGCAAATTGTATTTCATTTGTTTATAACAAATTGAACATTACTTTACCAAAACCATTACAAGCCCATTCAACTAGATCCATGGGTCTTTCCTTAGTGTTTCAGTCAAGTGTGTCCATGGATGATATATGAGCAGCAGCAACCTGAGCTACTCCCCATACCTTTGTTACTCATTACAAATTGGATCTGGTCTCCAGAGGTACAGCATCATTTGGCTCAGTGGTGCTCAGGAATATCCTTCCTTGAGTCCACCCTGGATTTTCGGTAGATGGGGACTCTTCCGATGAGGATAGAATAAAAATTTGACAACATCAGATAAAGAAGTTGTGTACTCAACATAACTTTTCATCTGTGTTGTCCATTTTCATTCTTTCTCAGCTCCCATCCCACCATCCCCCGTCCTTGAAAACTTCTGGAAGGATGAGTGGTTACAGGGCATTTCTGTCCTTTATTTTAAGCTCCAGGTATAGCCTTCTCCATTTCTGAATATGAATATGCCTTTCTACTAAAGTCAGCAAACAAGATCTGAGGTAATTGGCATGATTCATCCAAGCAGGGAGAAGCTAGAGAGTTCTTGGTTGCCACAGGCTTTAGCAACAGCTGAGTCGGATCAAAGGGATTGGAGCCAAACCCATCAGTTGAGGAAGAATGAAAATGGACAACACAGATGGAACTTTAAGGTTTTTTATATGCCAGTCCATTTCTTAAGTACATGTACAGAAAATTGGTACATCTGTTGAGTCCTAATTTTTTGTTTGACTTCAATTATTTTTAAAACATTTTCGTATAAAATTGTTAAAAATAAGCCTTTCAAAGATATTATGTACATGTTTTTGTTACATTGTCCCAGTGACACAAAAATAACAAGGGAACATTGTAATGAAACCTATTCCCTCAGTATCAAAAGACACACACTACTAAAGTGGTTGCAGCCTCTCAAGTGTTTTTCTGTTGTGCAGACTTGAATGATATTTGTGCATCAGCTACTTCTCTTCTCTCAACAGTTTGACAAGTCAGTGTTAGCTGTATTTTGATATAAAGACTAGGGTCTTTCTTTGAAGCCACGTTAATGGATAAGTTCTCATAAAGATGATCACCTAGGTGAATTGGCTTAGGACCGTGTCCAGTTACAGACAACAGGCCTCATGTAACCAAATTTGAAAGCTATATACTTATGTAATTATAGATCTGAAAGAACAAAGTCCATCCTTTGTACCTTATCCTTTCTTCTGACATTTCTTGAGTACTACATGCATTTTTTTTGTCCATTTTGCAGGTCATACTACAGATCTGAAGGGGAATGGCACCAGAGTTCGTTGTGGGTTAGGGGATATAACTGATGTATCCTGATGGCTTTATGTGCCATCCAGCATTTGTCCTGCTGTTAGAGAAGATGGATTTTGGAAGTCTTTATCAATATGGTAAGTAAATAGGTTTCATTTATTAGCACTGCTGC